>NC_141762.1:36209261-36454261 GCF_982258835.1 Parasteatoda tepidariorum | reverse complement strand
CTTCTCTCAGCTACTGATGTTTTTACAGTTTTGTTACTCACATTTATTTTCTATTTTTCGTTGTCAACTTTATGTTTCATATTTCAAATCACTTTTGCTTCTTTTTATTCACGTCTTGCAAGTCTTGAAAATAAGCACCCATTTTTGAGCGCTTGAAACTTGTTGACTGTTATTTCGAATCTGTATATTTTTGAAGCAAATAAAGTTTTTAAATCAAGTAATTTCTCACTGCTTCAGTTTTTTAGGATTATATATTTAACATTTGGTGTTATTGTCTAAACGAGAATGATTTTGTGGAATGACACACCCTTACAATTAGTGGTTTCATCACAAAGTGAAATATTTAGAATGAAATCTTTACATTAATTCTCTTTTTGAAAGTTTCAAGAAAAATCAAGTTTTTTTTAAAGAATTTAAATTGTAATAGATGAATTTATTTTTGCCATACATTAAACTAAAGCAGAATATCAGCGAACGGTCTTTTGCGAGTTGTTTTAATTGTTCCAGCGAGAGAAATATCCCCAAGCTACGCGCTCCGTGTGTTGTCCAATCAGACCATTTCATTATCATGTTAAAATTATGATTATTAAAATTGATTCGGCTTAGAATTGCAAATCAAATTTGATAATGATTTTGAAATCTATTGATTTGCGTTTAACATGTCATTCTTAGCAAAGTGAAATGCTCTAGTATTTTAATTAACATATGCCAATATTTATTCTCCTGTAAGGCATACATTGAAATTGATTTCATTTCGGCTTTAGATGTACCTTTCTGAGTTGAAATGAAATTATTACTTAATAAACTACCAAGTTTGTTGACACTAGCCCCATAGCCTGTCCATATTAGCCCCGTGAAATTAGGCTAAGTGAGGACAAAAACAAGACTAAGTGAGGATCTTTTTTAAAAATTCTGGAAAGCACTAAATAGCTTTGTTGTTCTAGATGTAAGTCCGAATCCAGATAATCGGTTAAATTATTCTTAAAAAATACTTCACGAGTTAAAAATTATATTCAACATGGTTTTTTGACAATTTTCAAGGAATGTCTACACTAACCCCCCCCTCTCCCTCTATAAATTTTTTCAATGAATATAAAAAAATGTAATTTTAAAATGCACAAGTTAAACGAAATTGGATGAATATTTCTTGTGAGATCAAATTTTAGTTATCTAACTTTTTTAAAATTTGATTCGACCGATTTCGTTTGAATTTTGCATTTTTCCACGATTGTATCAGTCGCTTGTCGAAGCCAATAGCCGTAGAGCATCTACAAAATCAAGACGAGAAAGATATTCAAAAAAGGTCCATCTCATGTCCTTCTTGCAATCAACAGCAATCAAGAAGATTGTTGGAGAAAGTATGCAGCTCTGTCTACTACCTAAATTAACTTTTAAGGTCTGCGCATTGGTCCGTATGGATTACAAGTACATGGGGGTAATTTTTATAAATATTTCTGATAATATCCATCTAGCTTCAATAGTGTCCTGAGTGTTCCCATAGCCAAACTGTTGAACACATTTTTTAAAATTGATGAAATTTAAATATTTCTATTCGATAATTGTCCATACACAATCCTTTAGCTCTAAAATCTGCTTGCACAGATCGCAAACTTTTATTAATGACATTTATTTTTATTCTTCTGAGCACTATTTTAGTAAAAATTCCACTGCATAAATTTAACAATGAAGTTCTTCGCCAGTTATCCATCAGATTACTTTTCTTTGGTAGTTTTATCTGAAAGCTTACGTCCCAGTCATTCGCCATATTTTCTGTTAAACATGTTAGCGAAAGCTGTAATTGCAATTTTTGAACTTTCACTCTCTTCGACTCTCTCAATCGTTATTACAATACTTTATAAATCTTCATGTTTTCTAGTCAATACGTTAATTTGCGATGCACCAACTTATTTTAGAACTTACTACTTAACCAGATAACACAGTTTAGTATTAATTAGTTAGATATTAATTAACTAAGTATTAATTAACTAGAAAACAAGCATTTTAAATACCTAACTCATTCTAATGCAGTAACTCCCTTTGCCCATTTGGTAGAATAAGTTTTAAATAAAAAATTTTCTTCGATTTGGTAGGGTTGAGAAAATTTAATGACACAGGATTGCTAGACTGAGCTAGTCATTAGGTTTGTTTAGATTTTTTTTTAACTAGAAATATTAATTTGCGTCAATTTAAGTTTAGTTGAAAAAGAAATATTTACTTTCATTTTTAAAAAATATCGAAATTTTTAATCTGAACGTAATTGAAAAGTTGATTTGTTTAAGATTGTTAACTAAACTGAAGGTAAAAATTTGAATAACTTCTTGAAATCTGTAGACAAGTACAGAAAGTATTTGCCTGATTCATAGATAAATTTAAGGTAAAAATTAAACAATAATTTTCCACACAGGGAAAAAAAATCTGCTAAAATTACCGTACTAAATAGGGATAACACTTGTGGCAAAACAACCATAATTCTGGTTAATAAAACAAAATATACGGTATAAGCCATGCATCCGGTAATTTTTTCCACTCATATGCTAACGTTTTACTAGAAATCTTTCTAGTTTTCAAAATTATAGTTTTTATTACCACACATTTAGTATCAAATACAAAATCGAAAAGTAAATTTGACCGAATAATGCTCTAATAATGCATAACCGACCCATGCTCTGAGGTAACAAGATAAAATTACCAAATTTTATCATATTTAATCTATATTATTTTATAATTTATCACCAGTATTTTTTATACAGTCTTATCTCATATTATAAAGCCATGTTTTACCTAAATCATTACTAGAGACTTTCAGTAAAATTTACTGAGTTTTTTGGTGCTCCCATGTAGCCAGAAATACTGTAATTTTACCACATTATGGTAATTTTGATCATTCTTTTACCCAAATCTAAAAATCCCGCATATTTAAAATTTTTTTTTTAATTTCTTTGTCCCTTCCAACAAGGCTATAAGCAAATAAATTTACACTATTTTGAGTAAAGCAATTCCGTGCAAACAATACTAACATACAATGTGAATGTGCATAATGAATTATTTCACAATTTTTTCTGGTTTAAAAGTTAAAAATACAATTTACAAACAATAAAATGGTCTATTTTTCAGTTCAAATCATAAATTTGTACAAAATAACCATATTATTGATAACAGTGTTTGCTAATAACTCTAATGTAGACCGTCAGAGAATTAGGCTTAATAAATGTCACTCCAATCCCATTGGTCAATATTTAAGATGATGGTCCTTGTGAACCTTCATGCGATGAGATAATTAGTTTGGTATTATCCAGCGAATAAATCTCTATTATAGTAACCAAGCTATAATCCGGAATGATTAAAGTACAATTCGTTCTCCTTCTATTCCAAAGCTATTCAGAAATAATGATAATGCTCTATTATATTAAATGCTTGAATATTGCATTACCCAACTGAGCTTTATAGTCTATGAATATTCAAGGTAGGTTTAATTAAATTTAATCAAGAGGAAGGCGTTTCTATGAAGTATAGTTTTCAAACTAAAGAAAGCAATTTATATATATATATATATATATATATATATATATATATATATATATATATATATATATATATATATATATATATATATATATATATATATATATATATATATATATATATATATATATATATATATATATATATATATATATATATATATATATATATATATATATATATATATATATATATATATATATATATATATATATATATATATATATATATATATATACAGGTATAAGTCTAGGTTTTTATGAGAGTAGACATAATTTGAGAAAAATTAAAATTATATTAAAAGATCAACACAAAAATACAGTACAAATATAGATTTATTGTTTCTTAAGGGATAGAAAAATAAAATTTTAAGAAAAAGTATTTTGCGAAACTACCGCTTTTCCTAAAGTAGAACTTGGAAGGTACCGCTAAACGGTAGTAAATTCTGCCTGGATAGATCCCTGATATATATATATATATATATATATATGAGCAATTCTACAAATAAACGCCAGTTAGGCGGCCAAAAAAAAATTAAAAAAAATTTGGAGGGCACACTATTTCTACATGAATTTTCGTCTTCCTTACACCCTAAAAAGGCGAGAAAAAATCGTGAACATGAAATTTTTTCTTTGTGACATACTTTAAATGTGACATACTCTTTCTGACATACTCAGATAAATCTGAGCCGTTTATTCAGATAAAACGATTTTTACATAAATATAATATTATTATAATGTTTTTCTAAAATGTATTTATAGAGATTTCATAGTATAAGATTATATTTTAGTATAAAAATTGGCGTTTATTTGTAGAATTTCTCATATCGTCGCTTTGAAACTAAACCGTGGTAACTCAAAAAAGCAAATTTTTCAGGAGAGCAATCTCTATCTAATGCTAATCACGCCAATGCGATAACGATTTATCTGCTCTCTAAATTAATTTTATTGAACTATGAAGATAATACTTTTTTTCTCTAAAAGGGTGATTTTTTTTTACACAAAATGACCCAAATATCTCATTTTTCGATTTTTTTGAGTTTTACGGCGATAAAAGCGACGATATGAGCAATTCTAGAAATCAACGCAAATTAGGCAAACAACAAAAAAAAATTTGGGGGGGGGGGCACGCTATTTCTACATGAATTTTCTTCTTTTTTACACCCTGAAAAAGCAAGAAAAAATATTAAACATGAAATTTTTTCTTTGTGACATACTTTAAATGACAAAATACCAATTTTGAATTTTTCCCGATTTTTTCAATTTACGAACTTTGATTAAATTTTTTTAGTTTTGTTTTTTATACTAAAATATAATCTTATAGTATGAAATCTCTATAAATACATATTAGAGAGACATTATAATAATATTATATTTATGTAAAAATCGTTTTATCTGAATAAACGGCTCAGATTTATCTGAGTATGTCAGAAAGAGTATGTCACATTTAAAGTATGTCACAAAGAAAAAATTTCATGTTCACGATTTTTTCTCGCCTTTTTAGGGTGTAAGGAAGAAGAAAATTCATGTAGAAATAGTGTGCCTCCCAAAAATTTTTTTATTATTTTTTGGCCGCCTAACTGGCGTTTATTTGTAGAATTGCTCATATATATATATATATATATATATATATATATATATATATATATATATATATATATATATATATATATATATATATATATATATATATATATATATATATATATATATATATATATATATATATATATATATATATATATATATATATATATATATATATATATATATATATATATATATATATATATATATATATATATATATATATATATATATATATATATATATATATATATATATATATATTACACAGAATTTGCGATTATACAGAATGGCTGGTGAAGTCAAAATAAATAAATGAGTCAAATAAGTCAAACATTTGCATACCTAGCAATTCAAAAATTTTTCGATTATAATTAAATAATTTAATAAGAAATAGTAAATAATCATTAAAAAAAAATTTTCGATTTTTTTTTAACATAACATATTTTTTTTAAACATTTTTTTTCATAACAACAACGAAAGTTCCAAGAAAAATCAAATAGGTATGAATAGAAAAACATACTTTTTGCACTATTTCTGTATCTGTATAGACATACAAATTATAAAATTGTAAAACTGAGCAATTTGTAAAAACAATTATTCAAAAATATCTCCGTTTTTAAGAGCCGATATTACGAAAAATTATTACACAAATGTCGATTAGAACAAGATACATAATTCGGTATTTGATTAAAAGTTTATTGACGGTCAATTTGCTTTCTTACCCAATGATTGATAATTAAGAGCAACCATTTGACATCCAGCATTCCAGAAAACCTGAAAAAAATGCATGAGGATTATAAGTTTCTTGTTATAAAATAAATACAGAGTTCCAAAAAAGAGTTGAAAATTTTCAGAGAATTAATATTTAAAAGAGGTAAACAAAACAATGCGTCATTACAACACCATATGTCTTAATGAAGTGAAATCCATTTATTTATTTAATACAGATGGAACTATTTAAGCATAAATTTAAATATTTTCTTTGCATGATAAAAATATCTGGGCAGATTATACAATGAACTATTCAAATAGTTGATTATAGTGAAACTTAATTTTTTATAAATATGGATGAAGAAGGTGGAAGAGGAAATCGTGGTGAAAAAGTGATATGTTTAACCGCATTGATGAATTGAAGGCTGGAAAAAAAACGAAAAGTTTCTGTTAAGCTCGGTTAAGCTGTTTTACCTGTCACCATATTTTTACAGGAAACAAATTCACGTTGCTATGAAATGAGTCTCTATTTTTCCATTTAATTTTTACTTACTAAACTGTGGTGTTAAGCCAAGCATTGATTTTTATAATACAGTACCCAGATTTATTTATCGGGATTTACATACTATATATAACAGATATTGCATCTTGTTCCATGCATCTTGTTCAATACTATATATAACAGATGTGGCATCTCGATATTGCATATTGGATCAATATAGAACGCTAGCAGGAATACTAGGAGGGGAAAAATATGGAATACTAATAGAGGAGCAAATATGGATATTAGAAAAGAAGAAAATTTGGAATATTAGTATATCGCAATCTGAATGACAAACATGGTATATTAGCAAGGTGTTAAGTATGGAATACTAGCGAGGTGATAAATATGGTATACTAATAGGGGACCACATATGGAATAGTAGCAGGGTGACAAATATAAAATACCTGAGAGTGGCAAATAAGAGAAATTAACAGGGTGGAAAATATGAAGTATTAGAGGGACAAATAGGGAATTTTTGTAGAGAGACAAATAAGGAATTTTTGCAGAGAGACAAATAAGGATTCGTTCTAAATTTATGATAAAATAATCTCGAACAGTCTGTCAATCCAATTAACCATAAAGTTTACGGCAAAGAACATTTTTTACATTTTTGATTTCGAAACCATTTACATCTTATGTAGTTAAAAACCATTTACAGCTAGTATGGTATCAAAACTGCAAAACAGAAATTCAACTGGATATAGTTTAGCAGTTTTATGGTACTGACATCAATGCGGAAGTGACAGAATCGTTTTCTAACTATCAGGGGCAACAAATTTGGAAAATTCGGAACACTAGAAACTCTTCATGTGTTGAAGGAAATAAAGGAAATATCACAGTGGCAACGCTAAGAATCGAACACCCTTTTTATCAGCCATGAGATTGACAGATATGCCCTCTTGACTATAATATCTACCCTTCTGCCAGGAACAAAGTGACTTTATTAGGAGGCCTAGTAAGTGCGATATAATTTTGATTGTTTAACCGTATTAGTAAAAAACAGTTAATAAGCGGTTTTCTTACAATAAACAGTTTGAATACCATCTTATTTATTATTATTTGACTGTTTTATTTGAATATGGTAAAACAACAATTAAATAAATTGTTATTTAACCATTTTTCCGAGAAATTTCACACAATGAATGAGAGAATTGTAAATAAGAGAAACTAGCAGGGTGAGAAATATGAAAGGAACAAATAGGGAATTTCAACAGAGAGACAAATATGGTATCCTAGCAAAATATCAAATTAGGAGTATGAGAATAAAACGAAAAGCAATGAAATGATTTTTTATTTAGGCTTTTAAATTTAAAATGCCATTTTTGGTTTTACAGTGTAGCATTTTAACATTAGAGTTACATCTTTTAAGTAACTACTATAAATTATGATCAAAATTATCCAAATATTTTCTTAGTTTTACCTATTAAGCGAGTGAATTTATATTGTTTTGAAAATAAAATGTAGGGACAATTTATCATACTAAAGTATTTCGATAAAAATAATAATAATTGATTTCTATAATAAGAGAAGTATATTTTTAGAAACAATGTCTTTTTGCCCCTCTGAAGTAAGAAATGTTTTGACCTTAAAGCAGTGAGCATCAAATAAATACCAAGTCTGTAAAGCTTGAGCCAATTTATACGCCATTTCTTTTCTTTTAGTAAGAGTTTTCAAGTTATGTCACGTATATGAAAAATGAAGGAACTCATTGAAAAGAACATTTCTACAGCTTTCTAAGATACTTTAGTTCATATATAAAACTATTATTTTTGACACGTAATATTTTTTGTCTAGTTGAATTCTACAAGATAGACTTAAGTTTTACGAGTTATTGATTACTTTACTAGGATGTTACATTTATCTGTTTAAATATATGAAAAGTTCAAATATTAACTTATCATTTAAATTATTTTTTTTTCATCAGTAGATTTAAATTTAAAAAAAAAAGCTATTAAATTTTGCATACTTTAGTGCATTGTTAAAATTTTCATTCTAAAAATATAGTAAAATAATCGCCAGCCGTCTGTCCCACCAATTAAACGTAAAATTTACGGTAAGAAACAATTTTTTACCTTTTCGGTTTTGAAACGTTTAAAACTAATATGGTTAAAAAACCATGAATACAGCACTATTGATCTTTTAAAACATTTACAACTGGCATGGCTTCAAAACTGTAAAAAAGAAATTTAACTGAACATTGGAGCTAAGTTTTTCCTTGGGTAATGGACATTGGAATTAGGTTGTAATTGAGTTGTTGTTGAACCATGGAATGTGGTTTAATTAGTTTATCTGTTTGTTTCACCTAAAGTAAAAGATGGGAAATATACGACTTTTTTGTGTTAGGCAGCTTTACTGTGCTGCCATCTATGCGTGAATGAGTAATAATCATATTCTATTAGTCCTGGGTGACAAATTGGGGATTATAGAACACTGGAAACTCTTCCTGTGATGAAGGGAAGGTAGAAATCATTGCGGTGTCAACGCTGGGATTCGAACCCCCGTTCTATCGGTCATGAAATTGGCAGCATAGCCTTCTCGGCTATAATATGTACTGCGAGAAACTAAGTGACTTCATTAGGTGAGCCTAGTTGGTGCGTTAAACTTCTGATTGTTTAACCATATTAGTTGAAAGAAGTCCATAAACGGTTTTTCTCACAGTTAACAGTTCGAATAGCATTTTATTTACGGTTCTTTGACAGTTTTGTTTAAATATGGTAAAAGGACAATTAAATTAATCCTTATTTAACCATTTCTTCCGAGAAATTTCTAACAGTTTTCTAATATGAGACTATTTACTACATCTAAACATTTTAATTATATTTTTTATCAGCAGGTTTAAATAAAAAATCTCTTTATTTCTGCGTGCTTTGTTGTTCTCGTAATGCTAAATGTTACAAATTAAACATATATTTTTCAAACTGCTGATTACTTAACAAAAACGTTTTATTTATGTAGTAAAATACTAGAAGAATTTAAAATATTGCCTTTATCTGAGCATTTTATTTATCTTTTTTTATCAGAAGCTTTAAGTTAAAAGCTCTCATACCTTTGTATACTTTCATGTTCACGGGAAATTGAATGTTACAAATCCATCTTATATTTTTGTGTAACAAATTAAGTTACAAAATCTTTTTATTTATCTGGCAAAATATTAGAAATATTTAAGTTATTATCTTTATCACCCGAAAGTTTTAATTCATTTTAAATGGATTCTAAGTTAGATTGTTCTTTTAAAATTACACAAATGAGCATTAAAGTAATTTAAATATTAAAAGATGTATTGATCTTATTTTTTTAAAGTTTAAATTATTACATTCTAAATATATAGCAAAAAGAAGAAAATAGTTTCTGTAGTTTTTAACCAGTTCTTTTATTTAATGCTCATTTTTATTATTATTTTGATTAGTGTAAAAATTAGTTTTGTGAAGAATGAAGAAAATTTTTAATCGTAACAAATAAAATAGAAAAATATATTTTCAAGAATGAACCTTTAAAACAGAAATGAAAAACTACTATTGTAGAATAAAAAAGTTAGGAATTTAAAAAGACGTTAATTTTTCCGCAGTGCTGATAATCAATACATACTTCAAATGAAATTGATGAAAAAAATCAGTAAAAGGAAAAAAAAAACTGAAATAATTAACAAACAAAGGAAAAGCACAATATTGCACAATATACTGTTACACAATATTAAGAAAATTAAATAAAAACATTATGACGCAGAAGAATTATTTTATTACTGTATTAGGAATAAATTTAAACTGACATTCCGTGCATTTGCATATGTTTCGAACAAACAAAGGGGTGAGGAACTAAATTATGATAATTGTTATATTGATTTTGTAAAATAGATAAAAAATATCAATAAAAAGGAAAAAAAAGAAATGAATAGAGAAAGAGTAAAGCGCAAGAAAAAAGCGCAACTAATTACACAATGATTAGAAAAATAAATGAAAATGAATAAAAATCGAGAAGAAATTTTATTTTATACTAAACAAGTATTACGAACAGATATTAAATGAAAGTCGGTGTGCATATTTTTGTATGTGAATATGTGCATATTTATAATATATTTATTCTAGTCCATGAACTATCATTTTAAAATCCATTTCGTTCGGTCTCGAAAAGTAACGCGTGGAATTTATTCTCAGTTTTTATGATTTTATTTTCTGCTGCAAGTATAATACTAAAATTCTCTTTGTTACACTCTAAAGTGTTAGTTATTTCATAAAATGTTCTTTCGTGGGATAAAACATTTATTTTTTAGGAGTTTATGCTTCGAAAATATTATTTTATACCACAACATTATGCACTAGTTATCTTACCTTGTAATAAAAATCAAATTTTTCATTTTAAAATGGTACATTTTTATTTAATATAAAATGGTTTAATAATAGATTACTGAGATTTAATAATAGTCTATTGTTGATGATTACCTTTATTTAAATTGCCATTGCTCTGTTCAAATCTTTATTCTAAAATTACGGCACAATAACTGGAAACAGTCTGTCTATCCAATTAACCATAAAGTTTACAGTCAGAAACATTTTTTTATCTTTACGGTTTTGAAATCGTTTACAACTAGTATGGTTAAGAAACCGTGATTACAAAACTATATGGTTTCGTAATTATTTGCACATAGCATGACTTCGAAACCGTAAATTTAACTGGCTTTTAGAGTTAGGTTACGTCAGGCTTTTCGTGTTATATAATGGAAACCGAAGTTAGGTTGTGGTTGAGTTGTGTTTTGTTAAATTAACTGGAGAATTTGGTTTAAATGGTTTAACTGGCAGTTTCCATCTATATTGAGAGACATGGGAAATAATAGATTTTATGTGTTAAGCGGTTCTCCGGTGCTCCCATCTGTGCATGAATGAGTGTTTCGTATTCCAATATTTAAGATTATCAATTAAGTGTAGGTCATTAGAAAATATTCATGGGTAGAAGGAATTTAAGAAATGTGGTGGTGTAAACGCTGGGATTCAAACCCCCGTCCAACCAATCATGAAATTGACAGATTAGTTACAGTTCACTGCTTAAATACCTTCTTTTTTATAGCTATTTTACTAGTTTGGCTTATAATTGTTTGGTCTATACAATTATTTTTCCGAAATATTCTAACAGAGTGAGTTAATATTGATTTAAGAAATCACTGTCGATAAGTATCGATCGAAACAAAATCGATAAATATCGATTTTAATGATGGATACAGCTATATTTTTAGTACTGCGATAACTGCTAATTGAGTTGGTATAGGTTGCAAAATATTTTATATGATTATACAATATGACAACTAATTGCTTTCTTAGATACAAAATATAGACTTTAATTATCGAAACTACTACTGATACAAACTATTTATTATAATATACTCTTTGTCTCATAATTGCTGTCTGGTATGTTATCCTATCTTATCTAATAATAATTTTTTCATACCAATAATTCGCTAATAGCGTTAATACCGGAGCAATAATTGTGTAGCAGCGTTAATACAGGCAAAAAAAAAAAAAATAAAGATCAAGTTAGTAAGTATGAACTGTCCAGTTTTCATAGATGAGATATTTGAATTACGATATAGTCTGGAAATACACGTCAAAACTTTGGAGGTCTTTTTTTTTTGTATAAAAGTAAATCATTTTTACCAGTTAAAATGCAAATTTTAATTATTTTTGGATATTTTTAGCTAGTTTGAGTATTTTTAGAAAAGCATTATGCACGTTATAAACTTGGTGCTCAATTGAAATACTTCGCGCTTACTTGGTTAGTGGTAAGATTGCTTTTTGAGTGTGGTGACCTAGGTGATCACACAGGGTCATTACTATTTAGGACCACCGAAAAATCAGTCTAAATCATAACTTCAATGAAGTTTATAAAATTGTATAATTAAATTAATTAACAAAATAAATTTATTTATTTGTAATATCTTATTATTAACAGTTTTAGTTCCTAACCCAAGATTCATCTACCACTGAAAATATTTTACGTCACCACTGTGGTCGGTGTAAACTGAATGCAGAATTGGTATCGACCAGCCATCGCTGGGAGTCGAACCCGGTTCACCTCATTGAACGCTCTATCCCCTGAGCTATCACGGCTCATATAAACTCTTTCGATTCATTCATTTCCATTACTTCATTATTTTATTACCGCTATTTGGCACTATTTATGAATAAAAGATGAGCCTACAAAACAACTCCAAAATCGCATATTCAATGACAAAACTATCAATGTTTATCAGTATTTTTTATTATTCAGAATTATAATTTTGCAGAATGAAGAGCTATTACTTTTCTCCGTATCGTCGTTGAAAATATTATCGAAAATAATACATTATTAAACAAAATTAACATTAAAAAAAATCATACCTGAGGCATATAGTTGCTGGAATCCACCCTTGTACCTTTAGGATATATCCGACTCAGCTGCCTTTTGTTATAACTATACGAGAGTTAACGAAGTTAAGTAAGGCATAGACTAAGAAGAAAGAAAATTAATGCATTTGAATATGTCGAGTTTAATTTGAGATAATTAAATCTTATTTGCAGACAATAGGATATGTAGCAAAAAAAATATTACTTAATAATATATATTTTCTAGAACTAAAATAATCATTTTAAGAGATGCAATACATCTAATTTCAAGATTAAATTAAGTTAGCTCAATCTTCTTTTTATTTTACATAATAGGAATAGTTATGCAAAATTTGTAAAAAAAAAAAAATATTTTTAAACTCTTTTTGATAATAATAATTTATTATAATTTTTATTTTCAGCTACTGCACTGCAACATTTACTGTGAGAGAAAAAGTATGGTAAAAACCACCCGAATATGGTAAAATTTACCACCGTGTTTCTGGCTCTAGGAGAACACTATAAAGCTCGGTAACCCAATTATAAATTTGGTCATTCATAAATTAAAACAATTCATAAATTAAAATCATAAATCATAAAAAATCAACTTTTACCAAAGATCTTTGGTAATGATTTTTCTAAAAATGACAGTAAAATATGGTTTTTATAATATGCTTTTAAATTTGGTAAATGTGGTAAAATTAGGTAATTTTTTTCATGTCCAGTTAAATTTACTTTTCAGTATTTTTATATTATAAATGTGTAGTAATAAAGACCATAATTTTGAAAACTAGAATTACCAATAGACCGTTACCATATAAATGAAAAATTACCAAATGAATGGTTTAAATACCGTTTTATATCCCGGGATGTCTTTATGAGAAACGTCATTACCATACGGTAGGGTAATTTTATAAGAATTATTTTATCCATGCAAACAGTAGTTCTATAATTTAGTATTCTAAATGCTTATTGTTTGATCGATTATTGGAATTATTAGTTGATTTAAGAACATAAGCTAATATTTAAATGCATTTTTCACGATAATTTAATTTCGGAACTAAGTAACTTTCATGCAAACAAACAATAAAATGTTGCAATATATTAGCAAATAGCTTGGAAAAAAGTCAAAAGTGTTTCTTTTTGAATTTTGGTATACTATACAAGTTTGATTGTTAAGTTTGATAGCTATATTAGTCTACTTTAGAAAATACCATCTTGTTTGTTGTATCAAAATTTTGAAACAAAAATGTAAAATTGATTCGTGGAACTTATTTAAAGACGTTTTTGCGTTTTTTTAGAAGTTAAAGTATTGATAATGCAAAAGTTACCATCAAAAATTCAATTCAAAATATAAATCTGTGTTTTCCTTCCGTATATATATTTTTTAATGAACTTTGGTGTGAAGTAGTGGCAACTTACATTTGCAGTCACTACAGAAGAATAAGTTCCATAAAAGCTCATATTTATGAGCTCCTAGAGAAATTCAATGAGTTAACTTACAATAACCCTATCTATCTTATCATCTTTACTCAGCAGCATTAACTAAGAATCACTTTATCTATCTTATCACCCTAATTTAGCGTCAACTTATTATCACCCTATCTATCTTATCGTCCTAACTTAGCAGCATCAACTTAGAATCTTATCACCCTAGCTTAGTGGCATTAGCTTATGACCACCCTATCTATATGCGATATCTATCCTATTGCGCATAATAAAAAATATGGGATACCTTCATAACTTTTAATCCTTTGATCAAATGCATACTAAAATGTAACTTAGTCTGACCATAAATATTTTGAATATTTGTATCTTGGTGAGGTCGCTGCTCTGGGCGAGCGGCCCCCAATCTACATCACATCAACCAGGGTTTTCCCTGGAGTTACTTCTGCCACCCTTGCCCATTTTTCCGACGTGTTGCCATGGATCGCCACCAAGCCTACCTTTTTGAATCCTCTCTTTCTTTTGCTGAGAGGTCACGTGCGCGCACTTAGAGTCGACAGTATTCTCCAGATGACCCCTGACCGGGGCGGGACGGGGTTAAGCTTTGATGATTTTGAATATTTGAAAAGACTATATTTTGAGTCAAACTTATGCATTACTTTCGAATCATTAAAATCTCGTTTAAATATGTGAAAATCCGATCACTAGCCCAAAGGGTAGTAAGGTGTTCTGCTCTTTATTTCGATCCTAGTACACACTATGAAGTAACCATTATATTTTTTAAGTCCATTAATTTTTTTTGAAATAAATTCAAATAAATAAATAAATATATGAGTTTCACATCAATAATCTTTTCATGAAATTATATTTTGAGTTTACATCTGTAAAAGGAAGACAAAAAAACAAAAAAAAACAACAACATTAGAAACGAGTTAGAATGAATCTAGCTACTAGAGATTTTTCATTTTAGAATATGACAATTCAACATAAAATCTAAATATGAAAGGATACTTGACGAATTCTACTGGATGTTCTTTGAGCAAATTAGTTGCATGGGTTTCAACAAATGATGATACTTCATAACTCCTGTTCCGCCCTATAATAACATTTCAATTATTGAAATATAAGCTTTGAACTGTTCATTATGATTTATGTTTTTCTAACAGGTTGAGGAAGAATCCTATTTTAAGCATTTTTTTCTTTTGAATTAATCTTAAATCTACCTATTTCTTTTTTAAAGTGTTAAATCATGCATTTTTTTATACACTAAAAAGTACTGCATTCTTGGTTTTATTGTTGTTCCATTTTACTTAAAAAATGCATTTTCAGTTTTTAATATTATTATTATTTTACTAAAATTTTGAAATGGCATTCAGGTATAAACATAGAATTGAAAAGCGATTTCGGAGTTACAAGGTAGATTAAGTTCCTTTAATTTAGAGTTTTATTAAACCAAAGAAGCTTTCTTTGAAACACAAATTTCAAGAGCTGAAGATTAAAATAAACTACATGCTCTATAACTTGCTGTTTTAAGTAAAAAGTATATTAAAAAGTTAGATTCTGATATATCATCAAATTATGTATATTTTGAAAAAGAGAAGATAAGCTAATGAGATTAAAAACAAAATTATTTAATAATCATTATTTTTATTTTTCTTAAATTTTCCTTTTTAACATTAAGAATTATGAATCAAAGTCAATTAGGAATTCTTAAATAATGACAATAGAAAGATAAAACAAAGTTTAAATATACTAGGCACTTTTACTCTAAACATTCAAATGACCTTTTGTCCTAAAGAAAGTTTTCAATTTAACGATGTTTAGAAAGTTGGTAATTGTTTTCCTGTATTTATAGTCAAAGTAAAAATTTAAATTTTACAAACTGCTTTTTAAATATTTCTATTTGTATATGGAATGGAAAAAGGAGTTAAAAATGTGCTTTATTTCTTTAAAATGCCTTCATTTCCGCCATTAAATATCAAAAACTGGTATTTATCAAATAATTTATATGCCAATTTTCATCTATGTTTTTTAGTGAAATCTTGACTCAAAAAACAAGCTCCGTAATTTATCTATGAAAATTAAACACCTATTCATAGAAGAATTTTCTTCACGGGGAAAAACTTACTTTCGGCATACTCAAAAGAATGAAATCTAACAGGCTGTACATAGTTAACTAGAGCTGACATTTCTGCCCCAGCCTCAGACTCTCGAGCTCTATCCTAGGAAAACAAAAAACAAAAAATTAAAATGAAAAACTCTTAGTTTTCATACTTGGTTTAGATAATTAATGTCAATAATTTCTACTATGCTTTAACTTATAAATAAGATTAGCAAATATAATTTACTATGATTTCATATTTTCTGTGTTTAACTATATACTGCCAAGTTCAATTATCAATCCTTAATATATAGTATTAAAGTTAAAAAGAAAATGGTCAGGTGATGGAAACATATTTTCCAAAAATATGGTAGAAAATATTTTATGGGCGTAATTAAATTTGATATTTTATTGTTTTACTAAAGTTGAAAATATTTTATTTTGCGCGTAAAACACGATTAAAAAAATATTAGAAGTATGGAATATACAGTCTTTATTCTATTTGCAAATAAGTTTTAATTTTCTTTTTACTTAATATTTTAATTTATTTGTCAAATTTTTATTTTATATTTCCTTTAGGAAATTCCTATTTGCTAACAAATTTAAATTCTCTGAGTACAGTCTTTCCTACGCTGTAAGAATTCCTAGATAAAATTTTTTAATCGGAAACACGAGCACTCAAGGTCTGGGTACTTTTTACAGTAAAATTCATTTTTAGAGGAAAATATAAAAGAACAAAAAATCTTCTATACAGTAATTTTTACAGTGGCAATTGCCTTAAAATCACTTTACTAAATAAATATTAGCGCAAAATTGTGCTATCTGTAAAAAATTCCAGTAAGAAATACCGCACTCTGGGTACCAGTACTTTTTACAGTAAATTCATTTTTAGCGGAACATGTTAGAGAAAAAAACATCCTATGTATAGTGAATTTTATACTAATAATTACCAAAAAATCACTAAATCAATTTAATTAAATAAATATTACTGTAAAAATTGTGATAGAGTAATTTTGGGTGCATCATCTGTAAAATCCATTTTTTTACAGATGCTGCACCCTAAGTGCCGGTATCTTATACCATAATTTGATCCGCAATTTCTTACAGTGTATTTTTACCGAAATTTACAGGAAAGGGAAAAATTTGCTCGTGAAATCCGTTCCTTGAATCTATTGACTACGACAATGGCGAGTCAAATTTCTGCAAATTTTACTACATCAGCAGAAATAGTGAGTAATAGTACAGTAATTTTGGGTGCATCATCTGTAAAATCCATTTTGTTACAGATGCTGCACCCAAAGTGCCGGTACCATAATTTGACTACGACAATGGCGAGTCAAATTTCTGCAAATTTTACTGCATCAGCAGAAATAGTGAGTAATAGTACAGTAATTTTGGGTGCATCATCTGTAAAATCCATTTTTTTACAGATGCTGTACCCAAAGTGCCGGTATCTTGTACCATAATTTGATCCGCAATTTCTTACAGTGTATTTTTACCGAAATACCCAGGAAAGGGAAAAATTTGCTCGTGAAATCCATTCCTTGAATCTATTGACTTCGACAATGGTGAGTCAAATTTCTGCAAATTTTACTACATCAGCAGAAATAGTGAAAATATAAATCTCATCCGATCAACTGAACTGCTGAGTCATCCAACTTACCTCTTCAGCTCCTTCAATGACTTCCGGCTCTTCTTCGTCGGATCCTATATCTGTATCAGATTCTTCGGCTCCATCTATCTTATCCTCTGTTCCACCTCCAGGATCATTCTCATCTCCTGATATAGGACTACTAACAGAAGAGCTTTTTACGCGTTCTGGTGTAAGTGGTTGATCGTCTCTACCCACGGAAGATTTGGGTGTTCGGTCTGGTGCTGCAAAGTGAATAGAACGTATAAGTATACAATATATCATCTGCGCATTAAAAAGAGTAAATGAAATAAAATGTATGGGCTTGCAAAATATCTTATGAGCTAGAAATAAAAGTAATGGCAGTGAAACTTATGCATAAAAGAATGATGATACCCATCCCTCTGATCTGAATCAGATGAGATCAATGAGCTCGTTCACTTTAAATACCTCCAAAACATGACAGTTCTTTCAGGAGGTACTAAGATAACGCAGTTAATCAGATTATTCAAAATAGCTTCTGCTTTACTATACCCAGTGCAAATCTGAAGTGTCTTAGTATCATGGGAAAATTTGAGGGTTTAGACAGTCGAGTTAAAAAAAAAACTTATGGGATAAAGAAATGTATTATACGAGCTAGAAAATTAAAGAAAGGATGACGGAAAAGATACAAAATCACAAAAAGAAAAAAAAAATTCGTTACTTCTTATTATTACGCCTGGCGAGTCTTGAAATTGGGTACCTATGTTTGAACACCTCAAACATGTGCACTGTAATTTTCCATTTATGTGCACTGTGCACATGTGCACTGTAATTTTCAATTTTCAAAAAAAAAATTTTTTTTTGATATTTAAGAAACCTAGAATATCGTTTACACTTCTTGGTGTAATGTAGCCACCACCTGGTTTGTTACACAGCAAGACAAAAAGTAAGACACAGTAAGACAATTATAGTAAGATATGATGCACATAAGAATCAGTAAAGTTACTTTTACGATGCACATAAGAATCAGTAAAGTTACTTTTACGATGCAATATAAAGCAAGTATCTTAAATTTAAGATACGTATATAGAATATTTCTTAAACAAAATGAGTTTGTTAATAAAATATAGATACAGCACAGACAGAATATTGACATGGATTTGAACTAAGCCTAACAAAGCAGAAGCAGATATAAATTAAATATTATAGGATTATTTTAAATAGCTCACAGGTATTTAAAAATTAACACTTAATTATCCGTTATTACTCACCTAAAAACTCCCATACATATTTCAATGGCAAACCTTTGATGCAAAAGATACAAATTACATTAAAAAAAACTCGGGCTAATTTCATGGTTAATAATTAGAACAGAAGTTAACTAATTTCCTTTCAATTTGTAGCTTTTTGTCTACTATTTTAATTATATCTCTTAGTTTACGTATTGTATTGTGGCATTTTTTACAATGTAAAGCAAAGATTTGCTATTTTAGAATTATTTAAGCGAGGGTATAACGACAGAGGGGAATTTTTTGTTCGCGCAAAAGAAAAAAAAACAGACTACGCTGAATAACTTTTCATCTAATGATCGGATCTGTACGTTCTAGGACTCAATTTTAACGACTGGAGAGGGTGACTTCAAATATGCTAACTAACCTCAAATATGCTAATAAACAAACTAATGTGCAGATGATATTTAAAGTTGAGAAATCTGACACAAAAACGTACTTTCTCTTAATAAACATAACTTTTTTTTCCAACGGATTTGGATTTCTGACCCCCAAAATTTAGGGGTAGCCGCAATCTGGGAAATATGGTCCAGATAGTTATGTCTGGAGGGTACTCCAAAGCTTGGATCCTTTAATGTTAATTTTACTTTTTGCCAATTTCGCCGTATCTCGAGAACTTTATAAGCGAATTAAAAAAAAAAATTGCAGATAATTATAAAATTTGTTTATCAAAAGATAAGTCGATGTAAAAATAACTTTTAGTAAATGTTTATTATTATTTTATTTAAGAACGGTCGAAAAATTTTTGCATAATTTTAAATAATTTTAGTTTTTGCATCATTTTGAAGAACTTAATTTAACATGACGAAATCCAAAATTTGAGAAAAATCGGTTGAATAGTTCATGAGAAATTGAATTTCAAAAAGTCACATATTTAAAATTCGATTCAACAGGAACTATTCAACTCAAAATCTGCATTGTGCCATGAGAAATTTATATTCTTTAAAATGATGTAAAAAATTTTATACCATAGAATTCAAAAATTTTCAGACCATTATTAAAGACTCATTCTTTATGTGAATTTATTTATAAGTTAAAGTCTAGTAATATTATTTGTTGTACTTTGTTAATTTATTCATTTTTAATAAAGTTACAATAAATACTGTCCGTCTGTTTCTTTTTTTTGCCGCACTCTGTATTTTATAGCAGCTTTGAAGAAAACAACAAACTCATGACAACACTTACTTGGTAAAGACAAACAAAATGTTCCAACATTGGTTCAAAATGTGCCAACATTGGTGCTTTCGGAAGTGAAAATAATTTAATGCGTATTTAATTGCAAACGTATCGAAAATAAAATATATAAAAAAAACTAGTAATCCTACTTAATTGAACCGCTATGGCTCAGGGGATCGAGAGTTCGCCTTTCAACTAGGTGAACTGGGTTCAAATCCCAGTCGATACGAACTCCGCATCCGGCTTGCACCGATCACAGTGCTGACATGAAATATCCTCAGTGGTAGACGGGTCATGGGTTAGAGTCCCCTTACTGTCAGGCTAACTGTGGGAGGTTCTCATGGTCTTCCTCTCCATGTAACGCAAATGCGGGTTAGTTCCATCAAAAAGTCCTTCACGAAGGCAAATATCCCCCAATACTTGATTCAGGAGTTCCTTTGTCTTCTGGATTGGGTTCAAAGTCACAAGGCTACGTAGTTGAACATTAGCAGTCGTAAACCCGAAAATTGGGTCGGCTGTTCAACGACGGTTATAAAATTATAAAAAAATAAACCTACTTAACGAATTTATGAAATATCATTCAGAACTTATATGAAAATAAGTGTAATTGTCATTATTGATTATTTGGGACCTTAAATCCTATCAACTTTTATTTATTTGCACTTGGAATGAAATGGAATTTTTATATGAATATTAAAAAAATTTTCTATTTTTATTTAAGGATTTTAAAATGCTTATTAATTGTAAGTCGCATTTTTTATATGTATTTTTTATTTAATCATTATTCGTTTAAGTTCTTTTTATTATTTTTTTTCAAACACTTAACTTGGAATCTCTTCAGAACTACTTTTCTAAACTTGGTGTCAAAATGAAATTTCGGAAAAAAAGTTTATTGGATTTCCGTATTTTTTCCGCAGCCGAGAGCGGTCGATTTTTATTCGATTTCGTTCGCCATTCCACTGAAATGTACTTTCGAAGTCTGGAATTCGAATTTCGATACAATAATGCTTTCAAATCAGAACTCTGTTAGTGAGGTGATATTTATTATCATAATGTAAAAAACGATTTTCTCCCACTTTCGCCCCGAATTCAGACCAAATAATCAATACTTAAAAATAAATATTTTTTCTGTGTCAAACACTCTGAATTTTAACGATTAAATGATAAAATATTCGATCATTCTATTCTCAATAGTATTTTTTTTAAAAAGAAACAAAACTTTATTGAAAACTTTGTGTTTAACTATTACAATAGTATATAAAGTCTTTCCACATTTAAAAGTTCTCCAAAAATGTTTAAACTATAATCATTCTACTAGTAAGATTTTTATGCGATATATTATTTACTATAATTTCATGATGTTTATAATTTTTGAAATTAGAATATCAAAATAAATAAATTAATAAATTTTATTTTATTTCCTTTTTGCTTCTTTTCACTTATTAAAAATAAAAACAAATGAAGTATACGCATTGAGGGTCGTTAATTAATATTTAAATGAGTTATAAACAAAAATGCTTTCTAAATCTAAGAAAACACTGTTCAGGAAAAAGAAAACAATAAATTGTTTGCTGAAGAAAACAGAGATATGAGTTAACACCTTAACGATCGGTTAATTTTCAAGAAAACGGTCATAAAAGTGCCTATTTTCTTGGCTTTTGTACTTGTATTACGTATTTGATTAGTACTGACATCTAGTTCAAAATAAACTAACTATCTACAATTGCCTTAAAAATATCCAGGTACTGCCATCTGGTGTGTAAAATGAGAAATAAAATGTTTTCTGGGCAAAAGAAATAAACTAGTTTTATTGTTATTGCCGAGTTACAGCTGAACACTCCAGCCCGTCAATATCACGGGAACGAGAAATAGAGGGCAAAACCTCACCCCGTCAGTTTCACGGGAGTGAGAAGGACAATTTATTAAAAGACAATTATTAAAATTTCCTTCAATTTTCACCCATGAATTAAACTAGTTTTGATGCTTATTACATTCACTTACCCAGCTGAGATTTATCAGATTTCGTTAGCATTTTAGTATTTTCCTCGCTTAATGTAATAGTTTACGTAAACCTTTCGTTTTTCTTTTTGATGAGGATTCTAAAAAAGCACATTAAGGTGGTCTTAACAGAATACTTGTATATAATTTATAAGTTGCAGTTAAAAATTCGTCAGTGGAATAAGTACTCTAAGGCGTATCACTAAACTTTTTAAAAAATAAAACTTAAGGTTCATTAAAGTTTAAATCTTCAACTTTTTCGTTGGTTAAACTAAAGTAAAATAAAGAATTGCATAAATATTGAAGATCATGAGTGTGAATTAACTAGGTAACAAAGAATTACTTCTGAGTAACTAATGCTAATTATTACTAAGTTCTAGTAGCATTCCGTTTTTCATATTTTAAGATTCAACAAGTACAAGCATAAATCGGTATTATGAGGTCGAAAATCTGATAGAATGAATTATTGTATCAATTTTTGTAAGCTGTTTTACCGAAATTTTAATTTTTTTCTCTATTATTAATACCACTGTTAGTTATATAGTTTCATATATTAAATATTTTGTATGTAGCGATTTTATTTAGACAACTTTAATGATTCAAATAATTTACTGTAAGTTTGTTTTCACTTTTTTTACAAAATTCAGATGTTTTCTTAGATATTGATATCAAAAGTTAAATAACCTCCAACCGATATCAAACAATAACATCTATCAACTTCTTTGAGTGATATGATATCCTTATAAATTAAATACTAACAAACACAACCAAACATTAAATAAAATATTGTTAAACTAATTAAATATTGGTAAACTTGTATTTGTTTTATTGAAAATTCATTCAACCATATGAGCAATTAGAACAAGCTATAATCAAGCTCGCTTTAATATCAAGTTAATTCCTTATGGATGAATATTACTCCATAACTTCTTCAAGTGAGAAAAACGTACGGAATAAGGGTTTGTAGCAAGTAGAATTTTTTGATTTCAGGTTTTGGAAATCGAAAATAATGCATTCATAATTATTTCAGTTTTTACGGTTGGTCGATTTCTGTAATGTTTTTATTTTATATTATTACATTCATTATTTTTTTTTAATAGTTAGAGGAGATATTTTTTCCCTCAACAATTCCAGTTTATCTTGTTATTGGCAATAATAAACAGTGATTATTGATTATAATCACACATTTTGATGAATGTGGCAAAAATGCACATTAATCTCATTGCCCGGTATTCCTTACGCTAGGGATTTTCACGGGTAAGGGCTATTTCCCGGAATTATCTACAAACATTTTCGTAATCTAGCCTAAATCTAAAATTCGTTGCTATTTTCAAGCAAAACAAAAAATATTCCGACTATTTAAAAAATTTTAAAAGATAAATAGAAATTAATTAAAAAATCTCTATTCCATGGTTAGAAATGCTGTCGAATGCTCTATTATTCTTGTTTTTAGAAATGAAATGTTTTATTTTGAATTTCAAAATTCTTAGAAAGAAAAATACAGGTATGTTTCCAAAATAAATGGTATAATTCACTACTAATAAAAGCTCATGGAGCTAATAAATAGAGCTTGGAATTAAAACTTATGCTACTCGATTTCGTTGCTCGTAAAAGCATATCTATAATGCAATAAAAACTTTAAAAAAATAGTTACATGAAAAATATTGAAATTACAAAACGTTACCTCTAGGAAAATGCTTCTTTTTATTTTTAATAATAATTTTCCGTACCAATTGATGAGGAGATGGCAGCAGCTGTCCAGGATTCAACTGAAAAATAAGTACATAGATTAGAATTGGCATTCAATGTGATGCGAAAATTTAATGAATCTAGTAATTAGTTTTCCAGGAAATTGCTCTTACAAACTTAGATTCCCCGAAGAAGATCAAAGTTACTAATTTGGAGTTTTGGAGTTACAATCTTCATGATTACATAAACCAATAATTTGTTTTCTTTTAGAGTCATTTTAAGTTGGTATTAGAACTGTAATACATAAAAATAATGATTCCGTTTTAAAATTGAAGTGAAGTTTCGAGAATTTTCAGTTCTTATAATTATATCCATGGTCATTAAAGTGGATTTAGAACTTATACTTTCTTGGAACTATTTTAAAGAAAGTTTTGTATTGAGATAATAAGGATTAGATTTTTATTTTCTAAAATTTCGCTCCCTATATAAATTAAATAGAAAAATATATATCAGGATATTTTAATGCATTGACATTATGTTGAGTTTACTATAGATGTATAGATGTTCTAACTCTTTTGAAATTCAACTTCTCAGGAACTGATTTCGCTCAAATTCTTTATTTTGAAACTTTTTTTGCTGGAATTCATTTATCCAAAAATAATTCCATACAAAAAATAACTTTTATGAAATATTTAATATTTTTTTATCATTTTATTTAATAATAGTCTCACAACGTTTGAATTATAAAGTGCACAATTTTTTTACATCATTTAAAATGTAGTTTTTCATGGAAAATACAGAAATTTGAGCGAAATCAGTCGAATTATTCCTTAGAAATCAAATTTTAGGAATACAACTTTGCACTACTTGATTTTGTGTGCAGAAATTTTCCAATTCGGTGAAAAAATTCCAGAAATATAGCCAAATACGCGAAACGAAAAATTAACATCAAGAGGTTCAAATTTTGGACCGCTCTTTTGATCAAACTATCAGGACCATATTAACCTGAAGTAGTTTGTTTGCATTTTCATGTTTTGAAAACATTTTTTTAGTATTTGAGACTTAATGGTTTATTCTAGGTTTACCTGAACTCAATTTTTCCTTAAAGAAAGGTTTAAAATACTAATGGAGGTGAAACAGAAATTGTCAGGAAAAGTTTCTCCCATGGTGTAGCGTCCTCTTAAGTGTCCTTCGATAAACTAGTCGAGCATCTTTGAAGAAAGTATTATTTAACTTAGTAATTCTGATGATATTATTAATATACAACTTTTGTCAAATTAATTTATCTTTTCTAGATTAAAGTTATTAAAAAAAGAAGGTGTTTTGATGTTTTTTCTTCGTCTGCACTTTCCGTTAGTTTACATGGAATAATAATACCACTCCCTTGAGCCATGATATTGAATACAATTGCAGACTTTCAAGAAAAATGACAAATTGCACTATGTTTACATTCATGTTAATCAATAAAATAGCGCAATAAAGTAACAGATGGTATAATTTGTACAATACTATGGGGAAATTTAGTACCGAATTAAGGTTATATGAAATCTTCTGGTGTTTTGGTACAACTTCTTCCAAAACTTCAAATATTGTATACTTTCATTTTATTTATAGGGATGGCACAAGAGCCAAAAAGGACTACACTGCATTAAATGCGAATTAAAACAAGTAAGAAATTAAAACTAAAATCTAAACTCACGAAAAGCAGCTGTTTTCCCCTCTGTTGTGAATAAAGTGTCGTTTGTATTAAATCATAATATCTTTTTAAAAACAAATAGATATCACTGTCAACATAAAAACAAGCTTTGAATAAGATAAATAAAAAGAAATTTAAAAAATTGCAAAAAGTTTCGTTTCATGGAAAATTTCTATTAAATGACAATTTAAATTTAATTACTTATATTTAAGATTATTCATAATTAAAACTAACAATTTAAATTTCGTGTAACGTTACTTCATTCGAAGCAAATAATAAGTGTTACTTTAATAAAACTAACATTAATTTTGCAACCCATTTCATTTTATCGAATTACAGTCGCATCAAATTGAAAGTTAAATGAAATGGGATTAAGAAGTGGCTAAACTGCTCTAAGCACAAATTAAAAAAGAAAGAAATCTGATAAAAAAATTTCCTAAATTTAGAATAGAGCAAGAGTATATATGTATATTTTTTTTTTATATGAAAAACTGATTTGTGCAATATGCAATATTCAACAAAGTAGTTTTTCATAATAAAATTAAAAAGTAATGTTTCAAAACTGTTTTTCTTTCTTTCTTTTTTTTCTTATTTTTATGAAAATTTTTTTCAAAGTAAAAAAAAATAACGAAATCATAAATTTTTTACAGCACAAAAAATAAGGATTTCAGTTTTAATCAAACTTATATTTGTGTTCATCCCATTTAGAATTTCAAAAATTCCTAAACGACTTTGATTAATGAATATTAGTAGAACATCTGCCGTTTTCTGGATCGATGCAAATGTAATTAGGATGTTCAGAACTTTTTTTTATCCCCCAGATGAGGTATGCCAACCATAATCACAGATGTCATACTTTGGGTTGAATTTAATGTAAATTAGAAATGAGATGAGAAAGAGTTTTTTTTTTGTTTTTGTTTGTCAACACATTTTTAAAGGATATTTTTCATAAAAGTTATGTCATATAAATTCTCTCTTTTATTACTTGGCATCAATTGCTTCAGGGATAAACTTTGAGTTGTAAGATGACGCTAAAGTTAATTAAACGGAGCAAGAAAAAAAATAAGTTGTGCTAAAATGGAACTCTTGAATAATTTTATTATAGGCGTATTTTAGAAATTGTGTTACGGTTAAAGAAATGCGAATTTGACCTTTTTCTTTATTAATAGTATGGTATTTTAATTATAAATTTCAATCATTCACTTCTGATATAAATAGTAATGATTAATTAAAATCACTAAATTTAATCATTTTACCGTAAAATCGAAAAGATTGATTTCTCGGGAGAAATTATGTTTTAGCATACATTACATTATCTACATGTTAATGTAAAAAACATAAATTAGATAAACATTATTTAGATTTTAGTGCATAGTGTGCAAAATAAAAAACGAACCACCACGAATGACTTTTCATCTAATGATCGGATCTTCGCTTTCTAGGATTCATTCTTCAAGGTTCGAAGGGGTGACCTCAAATATGCTACTTAATTAGTGCAGACAATATTTTAAGTTACGTAATGAGACAAAAACGCAATTTACGTACGTAACGTAAAAAACGTAAACGTAATTACGTAATGAGACAAAAGCGTAATTAACATAACTCTTGTCTTCCGAGGGATTTGCATTTCTGACCCCCAAAATTAAAGGGGTAGCCACAATCTAGGAAATATGGTCCATATAGTTAGGTCAGGAAGGTGCTCCTAATGTTAATTTTAATTTTTGCCTATTTCACTGTATCTCGAGAACTTTGTAATCGAATTGAAAAGTTTTTGCACACAATTATAAAATTCGTTTATCCAAATATAATTCCAGGCAAAAATAACTTTTAGTAATTATTTTTATTGTTTATTATTTTATTTAATAATGATCGAAAATGTTTAGCATGCTAAAACATTAAGATAGGTTAATGATAAAAAAATTATTAATATTTTTTTTAAGTAAATGTTCTGTTTATCATTAAACAAAATATTCAAACTGATGAAAAATTCTGATAAAATATTTAAAATTTTTTTTATTTTCGTCGTTTTAAAATGTGGATGTAGATTAACTGTGCCCCGTTTGACAGATATATAACAATTTTTAAAATAATTAAGGTCCTATCAGTGTCACTTAGCCTGTCACTAAATAAAATGATGAAGAACTTTAACATTTTTACCCTCAAGCACCATACTTAGACCAACAGATAAAAAGCAATCTTCTTGCTATATGCAACAGATTATATAACTCCACGATAATTGAAAAATATTAAAATTATGATTATTCCTTAGATCATTCCAAGACACCTCTACAAAAAGGTTGTCATTCTCTCTGACTCCAAAGCTTCCACACAGGCCATTGCATCATAGGAAATGCCCATATCAAAGAATATACAAGATTGTCTGGCCCTCTTGGAGAAACTGAAGATCGATGGTCGCCAAGTTACTCTACATGGATCCCAGGACATTGAGATATCTACAGCAATGAACAAGCTTATATGTTGGCAAAAAAAGACACAAAAATAAACCAACAACCAAATTCCAATAGATCCTTACATTCCACAAAACTCTACATCAAAAATTTATTATGGAAAAATTGGAAAGTGTCCCTTTCTTCCCGTATATCCCTGAAAAGTAGGAGGAACATTTTAGACCGAGGCATTTCAGACATACCCCGTGAAAAGGTTGTGGCAGAATTTAGACTTGGTGTGGGTCATGACTGTCTTGTGCACCACCTCCACAGCATTTGTATTTTTACGAGTCCGAATTGCCGACTCTAGAGGAAATTCGAAGTAATGAATAGGAAGCACTTGATGGGATGTTCGGCTGCACACGGAGACTCTGAAGTAGAAAGATATTAGAGTGCTAGGCATCTGCTAATAAGTCATTGACTTTTTTCTCTTATCTATTTCATTTGCATATTTTTTCTTGTTAAGAGTTTGTCAATTTCTGCCATTGGAATTAAAAAAAAGGAATATTCTTTATGATGAGGTTTCCTTCCATGCATAGCAAATTTTTAAGCTTCTTCCAAATCGTGTCAGAAATTGAAGGTGATGTTCATAATGCATAGAATTTTCAGAAAATGCTGTAAAAAATCAATTTATTGAATGATATAGGCTTTAATAAATGCTAGCTCATTTCAAAATGCTAGATGTAGACTAGCTTTGCCTCGTTTAACAGCCGCATACCAAATTTTAAAATATTTTAATTAAGATCCTATTATTTTCTTTTGACCTGCCACTAATTAAAATGATAAAGAACTTTTTCGTTTTCAACTTAACTGTACTTTATTTAGACTTGCAGCAAACAGCAGTCTTCTTGCTTTATACAACTGGTAAGAAATCTGTGGTAATTTAAAAATATTGAAAATGTGATTATAATTGATGATGAGGTTTCTATCTATGCGATGTAAATTTGTAAGTTTTTTCCAAATCGTATGAAAAATTAAAGGCAATGCTCCTAGCATTTTCAGAAAATGCCATAAAAATCAATTTATGGAATGATATAGGCCCTCATAAATGCTAGCTTGTTTCAAAATACTAGATGTAGACTAACTGTGACTCATTTGATAGTTGTGTACTAATTTCAAAATAATTATAATTAAGGTCCTATCAGTTTCTTTTGACCTGCTACTAAATAAAATGATAAAGAACTTTTCCACTTTTACCTAAACCCCACTATACTTAGATCAGCAGCAAACAGCAGTCTTCTTGCTTTATGCAACTGGTAAGAAATCTATGGTAATTTAAAAATATTGAAAATATGATTATAATTGATGATGAGGTTTCTATCTATGCGACGTAAATTTTTAAGTTTCTTCCAAATCGTATCAAAAATTAAAGGCAATGCTCCTAGCATTTTCAGAAGATGCTGTAAAAAAATCAATTTATCGAAAGATGTGGACCCTTATAATCCCTTCATTGAATCTCTGGTTTCTATGTGGATATGGAGGAGGAGAGATTTATACAAAGGGAAAAAATGAAACGTAAGAACAAACTAAAATCAATAATAAGGCCTGCGTCATCTTTTTTTCAATGTGTTCCATCTATTAGCAAAGTAATAACAGGAGTAAGAGTAATATTTTACCTGATGAGTACCAAAGGGCTCTGTAATGATCATATCTCCAAATATCTTTCTGCAATACATCGCCATTTTTGCTTGTTGTTTAGTTCTGAAAAGAAAAATGATACGAATCTGATAAGCCTGATATGGGGGAAAACTAGCAAAATTCTGAATGAATGTGAAAATAATCTTTCCTTTCATCATCTTTATGGTTGCGTCAAAACGGGAAAAATATTCGAAATGGAAACAAAATGTAATACATATATCATATGGCTCATTTTTATTTCTGGAGACGTATTTGAATGTACCGGAAAAGTTCCATTTTGTAACGACATTTTTGAATTCAATTTTTAAACTTGATCGATACTGTTAAAAGCTGTTTTGATCGGATTCAAATTTTTTTTCTTTTCTGTTCGATTTTACTTTTAAGTTACTTATTATTACAAGCTTTAATTTTGCGTAATGACAGTCACAAGCATAAACTATTTTCTAATACTACTATGTTGATTGAAGAGTTCGTGTCACCCTGAACAACTTTTGCTCTAATGATCCGATCTTCATGTTCTAGGACACAATCTTAATGACTTGAGGAGGTAACCTCGAATATGCTAATTAAAAAGTTCAGACGATATTTCTAGTCATGAAATCAGACACAAAGGCGTACTTCCGCTGAATAAATTTACCTTTTTTTGATGTATTCGGATTTTTGACTCCCAAAGTACAGGGGATAGTCAAAATCTGGGAAATATGGTCTCAAAAGTTTGATCAGAAGAGTGCCCTACTGTTTGAACCCATTAATGTTAATTTTACTTTTTGAGTTTTTTGGCATAACTCGAAAATTTTTTAAGTTAATTGAAAGTTTTTTATCGATATTATATAATTCGATTATTCAATCATGCAAAAATAACTTTTTAGTAAATATTTATTATTTTTTGTTATTTTATTATAGAATGACTAAACTATTGGAACCATATTTCCCAAATTGTGGCTACCCCCTATATATCGGGGGTCAGAAATCCGAATCCGTCGAAAAAAAAGGTATGTTTATTCAGAGAAATTACGTTTTTGCGTCTGATTTCGTAACTTAAATTATCGTCTGCACTTATTAAGTAGCATTTTAGGTCACATCCTGGGGCAATTAAGATTGAGTCCTAGAACGTGAAAACCCGATCATTAGATCAAAAATTATTCAGAGTGGTCTTTTTTTGAGCGCTGTACGATTCTGAAACACATTTGAAGAGGGTTGATAATAAACCCTTTTTGTGTGTGACGAAACCCTTTTTGTATAAGTCATTAGTGTTAAAGCAAAAAGGCAAAAAAACTGTTTCTTAAAAACATTTATTATATATTTTTAAACTTTACCAAACAAAATCAACTTTTAGTATCTTTTTTTTAATGTTTTGTGCAAACGTCGATAAATTTTCTCTAATAAAAAGCAACGTGACTATACTATCTTTGATTTAGTAACTGTTAAGCAAAAATAATTAGCAAATAATACTCACGAACAATGATTTTCGAAGCTGAGAATAACTGGGTAATCAGATGTTTTAAAAGCACAATCGGCTATCGCCTCTAATACTTCCTAAAAAAGAATAGTAAAATTAGATTAAGAAAACTATTTTTTCTATTAGAATACTGCGATATCTAGCTTCCATTTATAATTATAATTGTATTATGTTCAGTCAGCAGGTGTTTGCTTCCTCGGGCGAAGCAATACTTTATAATAAAATTATGAGCGGAAATATATAGCATCGAAGACCAAAATGACATTATAATTTCATTGATTACTTTGGACACCTGCATGGTCACTAAAATGACCGGAAACAGTCCATCTTACCGAAAGGTGTATGGTGTTGAGAAATTTCTTCATTTTTATGGCTTTGAAACCGCTTGCAACTGTTATGGTAAAAAACCAGCGAAAACAAAACTTAGCGGTCTTGAAAACATGTTCAAAACTGTATCTTATTGCATACGATTCCATGTCACGGTTTCAAAAACCGTCTGAATGAAATTCACCTGAACTTTGGAGCTTCATTGGAGTACGGTAATATTAGACTTTTTTTAAGAAATGGACATTGGAGTTAAGTTGTGATTTTGTCAAATAAACCTTGGAATGAGGCATAATTAGTTTATCTAGTGGTGCCATCTAGTGCGAGAGATAGGAAATAATTGACACTTTTGTATCAAGAAGCTCTGTGATGTTGTCATCTATGCGTGAATGAGAATTTCGTATTCTAATAGTTCTGGATCATCAATTGAAAAGTGCAGAACACTGGAAATTCTCTGAGTGTTGAAAAAAATGGAGGAAATACTCTTATATCCCCCTCCGTCCAGCCGGTCAGAAGGTTGACATATTTTCCCTCTCGGCTTAAGTGCATACCCAACTATAAGGAATTAATTGACTTTATAGCTATACAATTATTACCATAACATTAATTGGCTTGCCATAAAATTATTGGGAGTGCAAGTTAGTTCGGTCCAGTTTCAAAAGATGGCTCTGGCTGTTATGCATGTTTCATAGTGACAGCTGGTTTCGGTGGTTTCAGAGAGGTTAGACATCTGTTAATAATATTCAGTTTATATCGCTTTGAGTTTCATATGAAAACGCTGTTATTTAATTTGTTGAATATGTCAAATTTTGTGGTAATTAAGCAGAATTTGTGGAAGATTTTATGTTTCTGCTTTTATTTTAAGAAAAGTGCAGCTGAAGCCCATGGAATGCTTGTAGAAGCTTATGGTAACAATGCTCCAACTGATAAATCATGTAGGGAATGGTTTCCACGCTTCAAGAATGGTGAATGTAGAATGATGAATGTTGAATGTAAAATGATGAATAGTGAATGTAGAATGGTGTTGTATACTGTGAGCTGCTACAACCTAGCGATTCCATTACGGGCGAACGGTATAGACTACAATTGATTCGCTTGAGCCGTGCATTACGAGAAAAGCGGCAGGAATACGAGCAAAGACATGACGAAGTTAATCTTCTGCATGATAACGGGCGGCCTCATGTCGCAAAAGTCGTACAAAATTATTTGGAAACGCTCAAGTGGGATATTTACCCACACCCTCCATATTCGTCGGCCATTGCTCCTTCTGATAACTGGTTGTTCCGGCGGATGCAGCATGATTTTGCAGATCACCGGTTCACTTCTTTAGCAGAAATTGAAATTTGACTCCTAACTTGGATCGCCCCAAAAGACGGGACGGTTTTTCGAGATGGAATTCAAAAATTGCCTTGCAGGTGGGAAAAAGTAGTAGTCAGCGATGGAAAATACTTTGAGTAATCTGTTCACTCATTTTGTTCCGAAATAAATGCATTTTTAACCACAAAATATAGGACCGAACTAATTTGTACTCCTAATACGTTAGGCATCCGACGACGGAAAATAAAAATATAAATTCATAATCTTTATCACATGACTTAGCTTCCAGCTTTCGAAGAGCGTGCTCTCGACTCTCATTGGCTATGAGTCTAGTTGGTTCAGATAAAACTGTGGTTGCTTACCGTATTATGTGAAAACAATGATTTGATTGTCTTGATTGAACATGGTAAAATAAACTAAACAACTTGTTTTCCCCCTTTATTTCTAAGAAATTTCTAACATTGGATAGTAAAAAGTTTATAAAAAATTCAAGAAATTTTTCAAACCAGAGTTATTTTTTACCTCATGGACACTATAGATATTTCTTCCACCAAAACAGTTGCTATACACTTCAACAAAGAAAAAAACAGACTCTATAACTTTATTCTTATTGATGATCACTTTTGATTCGTAAGAACAAGTGAACAGATTTTTGAAAAAGCAGGAAAGAAGACCAAAATGAAACTATAAAAAATATAGTGTAAGACGACCATATTTCATCATGTACAATCATTTCCTGTAGTTAAGCGACCGGTGGTCTTATAATATATGTTATCCATCAAAATACTTATAAGTTCAAGGGAGTTTAGCAATACATTTCATCATTTTCTTTCCCCTTCTATCGTTTTGGAAATGACAAGGTTTTCTGGAAGGATAAAACTATTTCCTTTTTGAAAATACTTCCTTCCATAACTAGGGTGATTTCTTAACCCATAGAATTAAGTACAAAAACGTCGATTTTTTTATTTTCATGTAAAGTGAATTGATATAATTGTTTATGTTTAGAAAACTTATTAGATAAATTTAAATAAATTTAGCAATTTTATTGCAGATTCTCCTATTTAATATATATAAATATTTTAAACTTTATAAACGTGTAAGGATTTTTTAATTTTTCTTAATAATCTTCCTCCGATGAAATTAGTAAAATGATTAGAATTTATTAAGTAGATAAGTTGCATGATGGTTTGTAAGCTTCAAAATAAGTTTTAATTGTTTTGAAAAATTAAATTTAATTGTTTTGAAAACTACTTGAAAATCATTATTCATTTAAGAAATTGAATTTTTAAGCTATCTATTTAATTCTCTGAATTCTCGCTTAGTTATTAAGTGGATCAACACGACTCAATAAGTAGATCAGCATTTTAATCAAGACAACGAAGATCTTTCATCACCTCCATAGTGTGATTTTATTATTAAGGTCCAAAATGTTATATCGTACGCCATTATTTAATCCCAATATAAACTTATTAATCTGATGGCTTTTGAAATGATATTTTCTTTAATCAAAATTATTTTATTTATGATCAACTTACATTTTCCAGTATATATTATAAAAAACTGCACTCAAATAAGCCTTTTTAACGAAATTCAATGATTTGTTGACCAACATTGAACTTGACCAAGTTAGCTGGCAATTATCCAAATATGCAAATTAGCTATTTCTGCCATTTGAATGCAGTTTTTTAAAGTAACTTTTTCTCCAATTCCCACCTACACCGATTCGAATTCCGCACTTGGTTTTCACTGACCACTGTGCTAACATAAAATATCCTCAGTGGTAGACGGATAGAGTCCCCTTGCTGTCAGGCTAACCATGGGAGGTTTTCGTGGGTTTCCTTTCCATGGAAATGCGGGTTAGTTCCTTCAAAAAGTCCTCCTCGAAGGAAATTTCTCCCAATACTTCATCCACGAGTTACCTTGTCCTCTGGATCGGGTTCAAAATTACAAGGCTACAGAGTTGAACATTGGTAATCGGAAACACTAAATTGGGCCAGCTGTTCAAAGGCGGTTATAAAATAAAAAAATATGTTGATATTCATTCGGGTATGAGAAGGGTGGGTGTGTTGTCAACTCTTTCAAAGGGCATCATATTAACTGAACTACTATTACCCCAACAGTAAGAAAGACTGCTGATAAAAAGGAAAGAAGTTCCATGCCTCTGATCTAGATTCGAACCCGGTACCTTTCTGACATGAGATCAGCTCCCTGACCACTATACAGTCTGGTAAAAATAACAACTTATGCTTAAAATAAACTTAAAATATGCTTAAAATAAAACAATTCTACGAAAAAAAGTACTGATTCAAATACGTACGAATAACCAGTTTATATTGGGGAAGCGCCCCAAACGGCGTGCGACGATATGTTCGAATGTGGATTGCTCTGCGATTCTTAATTCATATGAGGTGCTTTACCTCCCAACCATGTCTGTAGCCACAGAGCGTAATTCTTCCTGTTTGGGAGGTAAGAAAAAATAATATCAACACTTTGATGTCAATTCACATTGTTAAAAATTGAAGCCTTCACGGAGGTTAATGCTTCAAAAATTTCCTGACCAACGACATAAGTGCGGTAGTGTGGTCAACACTGCCATTCAGCCATGTTTACTTTTAAAGCAAGCTGGTATTCAGCTATTTGAAGCTACGATTGAACCGATTTTAGAAATGGTCCTGTCTAGTGCCGTCCATTGCGCTATCGCCACTTTCAATGTTATAGTTACAATACGTTTTTTTCCCCGGTAATGAACCCCTATATCTTTAACAAACTTCTAAAGCGTATAATATCCTTGTATCTATGAAAAATTGCACTACGTACATTTGGTAACATTAATGGTACTAGCTATTAAATATCAAGTCTTTGCTCTCAGTGATAGCAGATTTTAAAATCGTCATTTTCTTGTGCCAATAAGCATTTTTTACAGCAATATGTATTTGTTTATTCCGTAATTGCATATGGAAGAAACTTTGGGTACATTTTTGGATAAAGTCTAATTTTTTGAGCAAAACAAATATGCATGCGATTGTTGTTTACAAAAAGGAAATAAGTGATTTTTCTCTCCTTAAAACTGCACTTAGTGCAGGATTTATATAAACGCAAAAAAAAAATATTATTTAAATTATTTGATCATAATCTTCCAAATTATGTTAACATTTACAGCATGTATAATATTGCTAATCGGCTGTTTTGAAAAGAAACGCTCTTATTATGAAAAGAAAAATTAACGTTATATTACGTTAGTAACCGATAAAAAGTGTTGACCATAAGAATAAATTTATGCACCATAAAATGCAGGTTTGCTCTTATTTTTTTTCGTAAAATACATGGCCACTGATCGTAAGTTAACACTGTGCATATCTTTTACAAATTATTTATTTTCAAGTAAAGTCTTGAAAATTGTTAAAGACTTGAAAATTGTATAATACTGTTCTCTGTCAAGTGAAAGTATCTTTGTGTCCATCTTTGAGAAGGGCACTTGGTACTTTAATTTACGTCATACTAGAGCTGCACAATGGGCTATTGGCGAAGCTCTGGAAAACATCCCTGAGATTGATCAGGAGACAACGTGCATGCGTCACATCCCGTTTTACAGGAGGACACATTCACATACCATAAATCGATCTGCAGATCGTAATTTTGACCTAAACCATAGCACGATCAATCTCCGATATAGTATCCTCAAAGGTATTGATTTGTTATGGGAACTTGAAAGACATTGTGACCCAGACCAATACACCAATCACCATATTATACACGTGGAGTCTTCGGCAAGCGTAGATCGAACTCACGACCTTTCGTACATGGGTCTAACGCCCTACCAGTTAGGTTATTCCGGCTCCTCATTGCAGAGGGAATGCGAGGGACATGTTTTTCTGCGCTAGCTGGCATTAAAAAAAGAGATATTTGTTCAGAGAAATGCTGCAACCACTCTGGAATAGGGCGTATACCTAGGAATTGCGTTATTGAGCTTTATATAAAAAAACCATATAAATTTAACGTCAAATTTACTAGTTTAGATGTTCTATATATTACGGCTTTGGGCAATTTTGATTAAATAAAGAAGATGGACGTACTACGTGTTCATTACCAACTCTCCGAATTTGACAGAAATTTTCTTTGGACGCTGCAGTGGTGACAATATTGGCTCAACTTCCGACTTTTCGGTTTATTTGTATAATGTGCGTAAATTACTTAATATGATATGTAATATAGTTGATCTTTTAGATAATGTTGACTTACTTTGAGCAAAATTTCTGACACCACGGTGTACCCGTGCGTGATAATCGGTTCTTCATCCGAATTCCGCCCATTCCAACAATCTAGCTCAACGCATCTGCAACCAGTCAATAGTGTTTGTCGGTACATTTCGACGGAAGACTTTCCTGTTAGTTGATGACCTGGAGATGAAAAATATATACCTCAATCACTCAAATTTGTTCTGATTAAAGCTGTTTTGATCTATTTCAGAGTTTTGAAGTGTGTTCCCATTTTTTTTTCAAATTCCTCTCTTAACCTAAAATTCTAGTTTTATACCGAAAATGTTGATGGCAAAAGAAATTTAGCATGTCGTAGACATTTCAGACTGACAAGACGCATAAGTATCAATTTTTGTTTCTATTTTCTCCTTTGGATAATTCCAATTCAATGAAATCAATTCTACTTTGAAGAATATTCTATGTTTAGGACAACTTGTCATAAAATGTTTAAAAATCTTAAGGTATTTGTTTTAATTTAAAAAAATTGGAATTCATTTGCTGAGGTAAAAACTTTGATTTTATTACTAAGAATTTTTTGCTGCTACTTCAAAAAAAAAAGAAGAAAAAAACAAGGCAAATTAATGTTTAATTGTAACTTAATGACATTGATATTTTACACAAAAACAGAGATGATTTTTTAAAAAAGTAGACTTTATCAATCGGTCAACTAATAATGAAACAAATTTTAACTTTTTTTTCTTCAGTAAGGTGCAGTTTTAAATATCTTCCATTCATATAATAATCATTAGTGAACATTTTTTCAATCAATTTTACAGTGATTACGTGTTTTTAGCAAAGCGTATAACATTGCTTATAAAATTGTTAAATATGTGATAAAATATATTTTGTTAGTTAAGTTCATAACTGAAAAAATATCAAAATCAAATTAAACAATCGAAATTTGCTTTACCACTGAGATATGTGTTGTGTGAAGAGTTGATGAAGTAGTGACTGAGTGGTTGATCCATATTGTGGTTCTGATCTAGTTTTTCCAATGACACGATTGGATTATCATCTCCCATCAGATACCTTAAAAATCCAGTTTCTGACAACAACCCTGAAAGAAATACGATAGAATAGAAAACATTAGAAAGAAACACCGAATAATCGCCAATTTAATTATAAAGCTGCACACAGAAAATTCTTCATTAAAACTAAGAATAGTCAGTTGACTTCTTTTAAATTACTTCACTTAAATTGAAAAATTGAAACAATGAAAAAACATACATAGTAAATATAACGATGAAACGGTGTACTAGAAATGTGAGAATAGGGTCTGCATTGCCAAAATTATAACAAATTAAATTAATTATTTTACATAATAAATATTAAAAAAAGGGTTTGAAGAATGAAGTTTTGAGGGTAAACTAATCAAATAACCTCTGAGTATCTCTCTCATTCTCTGTATTCATATATATATACATATATATATATTGTGATGCCACAATTTGGCATTACATATGTATTTCCTATCTTTTTAAAATATCCTTCATTACTTAAGCTTATTTTTATTAATAGAATTATTTTTTAAAATAAATCAAAAACTTAATCTTTTTAAACGAACATAAAATATTTATTTCTTCTCTTCTAGATCAATGTAACGGATACTTTCTTTTTATTTCATTATTATGCAGACATATTAATTCACTGTCGCCTATAATCGAAAACAAAAATCTATTTATAACTTTTTATTCTAATTTTCCAACGGCTAAATGTTTCGGTTGCATGGTTGTAATAATTCACATAAATTTGCTGGCGACTCGTGATCGCCAAGGTGTTCTTTTAAACCCATGTGGATATGCTAGTTGGCTTTGTTTTTGGCTATGATATATTATGATAAATCGCCAAAATTTTGGATCTCCTACCCATACTCTTTCTCTGTCCGTTGAGAATAAATATATTCACTTTTTTACTTCGAAATTGGTGAGGCTGGGACCCTTTTGGGGGCCTCCCAGTCTCAATTTTCGAACAGTCAGAAATGTTGTTCTGGCTTTATGATTTCTCAATTGAGAGTATTGTTATTTCATCCCTTTAAGGGATTTCTTATTTAGGATGAAGATGTGGCCACTTTCCGAATCAAATTATACTTAATAAAATCTAAATTTACATTCAACGATTTGTACATTATTTCCTGGAAACGTAATTGTTTTATTCATTCAATATTGGCCCAAATGAACATTCATATATACCACTATCAACTATACGGCTAATGACGGGGAAGCCAAGTCTTCCCTCACACATATATATATATATATATATATTATATATATATATATATATATATATATATATATATATATATATATATATATATATATATATATATATATATATATATACATATAATTATTCTTTCTGAAGCCAAAGTATATGATCCAATATTCTACATATCGTGCTTACTCTTCAAACTTAACAGTAATAATAACTGAAAAACGAGTGCGAATTTGCAATTCTTTGTGTTATTTGCAAGCATATTTTAACTTAAATGTTGTTTAAATGCATCAATTCTTTTTTCTTTAAACACCAGTTATTAAAAAATATAAGAAATGTCTTTCATAAATGTTTAATAAGAAAATCCCGCACTGATTTATGAACGGATAAAACAAATCAAGCAGAAATATGAATGATATTTGAAACGATTTCAATTAACCAATCACACGAACAAGTAAAATTAGACAGAAAACTATTAAAATTCTTCCTAAACCATTCTCATAATCCACAGTAAATTTGCACTTTTATTTTGTTTTAGCATTTTCATTTCAAAACTAGGGATGTATGTTTCACGCAGGAAATTAATTCCAAGTGAGATAATAATTTATTTTGGAAATTTTTCGAGATAATGTTTGACAACGAAGATTCTTTCCCTTAGGGGGAGGATTCATGCGCAAAAATTTACTCAGGTATTTTCATTAAATTGAGTTTGGAAAAAAAAAAGAAAAACTCATCAAGTTTCATACAGAATTTTATAATTGAATTTGTTCCATAACAAATATGAAATAAACTTAAAGTAAGTAGACTTAAGACGAAAAAAATAGTGTAGCAATAAATATTTTCTGTATTATGTCATAAAATCATCAGGAAAACTGCAAAAATAAACCTAACTGATAACGCTTTTATTTTATTAGAAAAAGAAATAGTAAACACATAAAATTTAATCCTTTGAAGCAGAATTTTTAACTGATTTTTGATGCATTTTTAAAATTTTTTTTGTAATAATTTAGTTCAAAATAAATGAAAGCTTTTATATTTGGTATTTTAATAGCTTATGTTACGAAATACACAATGTTAGAAATTTCTCGAAAATAATGGTTAAATAACAATTTATTGAATGGTTATTTTACCATATTTAATTAAAATAGTCAAATTACCATAAATAAAATGGTAATCACACTGTTAAATTTGAGAAAAACTGTTTATTAACTACTTTCACCCAAAACGGTTAAACAATCAGAATTTTATCGCACCCACTAGAACATCCTAATGAAACTACTTAGTTCGTTGCAACTGCTTACATATCATAGCCGAGCGGGCTTGTCTGTCAGTCTCATGACCGGCAGAACTGAAGTTCGAGTCCTAGTGTTGATACCACACTATTTCCTTCATTCCCTTCAGCACATGAAGAATTTCCAGTGTCCGGTACTCTCCAATGCCCATTACCTTACGAAAAGCCTAACTCCTATGTCTAGTTAAATAATATTTCGTTTTTTTTTTGCGTTTTTGGAAAATGCTAGTTGTAAATGGTTAAAAAACCGTATAGTTTTGAATTCATGGTTTTATAACCATACTTTTTGTAAATGGTTTCAAAACCATAAAAGAAAAAAATATTCTTTACAGTAAACTTTACTGTTAATCGGATGGACAGACAGCTGTCAGTTATTTTACCATAATTTTGGAATGAAAATTTTAAACCGATGTTTTTTTGAAGCTTGAGGCACCGATGTTTTTTTCGTGTTAAAGGAAAATTCCTCAAAGTTCGCCTCATTTCCAAACAATAGTTTTTCAAATCTGCACTTATTTGCAGTTATTTAGATCGAAATAAACAATTAATTATGCATAATTGAAATTTTTTTTAATTTACAAAATCAATTATTGATAAGTTTTTGAATATGAATGAAAAGAAAATACTAACTGCTTTTTCTGAATTTTATATATTAGTACAAATATAATTCCGATAAGCTTATAAACTTTTTTGGACTATTACTATTGCAACATTTTTTAATAATTAAGAAATACCAAAATATATTTTTGCTTATAATTAGAATGTCAGAGAAAATGTATGAAGGGGACACATGTGTCCCATCTGCGTCAAACGGTTATGGATGTAAAGAAAATAAAACTTTAAAATTGCATGAGATAAAAAAAAAGATTTGTTACAACTCATTTTATGGGACATAAATGAATAAATTATAAATAATTAAACAAATCTCTCAATTTCTAATGGAAATTCGAAAAAAAATTCAAACGAAAGCATAAAAAAGATTATGACACGAGCTGTTGAACTTGAAAATTGAGCGAAATGAGCAAATAAAATTAGTTCTTGCCACATTTAAGCCTAGAATGTAAGTAAGCAACCTTTTTGAAACCATGTCCAAAGGAAATACCTTTCAAAAAAAGATGAAATAATGATCGAGAACATGTATGGACAACTTATTTATCAATTTACTCAAATGGACACTTTCTTATTTTTGTCAAATTTACGACTAAAACATAATTATGGTAAACTTATACAGCATGTTTAGAACCATCTATATTAAGCGGTATTGGACAATAAGAGGCGAAATGATGAGTTTAGAACGTGAATGTAATTTTTTCAAACTTTAAAATGAACACTGAAAATTAGTTTATTTGTGCCGAATATATGTCTACATAATCCTTATTGTGAACTTACGAACGTTTCTAAGAACCGTTTTTTAATAATGAACATAATTTATTTTCTTCTAAACTTTTCTAAGCAATTATTATTTACGATAACTTCCTACATTTCTTATGTAATTTTTTCAAACTTTAAAATGAACACTGAAAATTAGTTTATTTGTGCCAAATATATGTTTACATAATCCTTATTATGAACTTACGAACGTTTCTAAGAACCGTTTTTTAATAATGAACATAATTTATTTTTCTCTAAACTTTTCTAAGCAATTATTATTTACGATAACTTCCTACATTTCTTATTAAAATTTTAATTTCAATGAGCTAGTTGCTAGTTGTAAGGACTTTTGTCTTCCTTTTTTAAAGAAAAAGAAAGACATTCTCATTCTATTAAAGACTTCCCATTTCCTTTGATTCAATCAATTTCAAGTTGCGTTTATAAAATAATGGCAAAATAAATTTTTACAGATGATGGTTTTAAAATTATTCATGAAATCATTGCTACCCTCTCAGAAATATTAGTTTCTCGGTAATCCGTTATACCAGGTTCTTTAGCCACAATGTCAAGTGCTACCTGAATTAAGCTATAAATTGTGCGATGTTTTTGTTTATATATTATAGTATCGTGTAATCATGGTACTAGATGTTATATGTTACAGTTTTAAATTAAATATTGTTTTAAGTTATATGTATCATGTTATCAAGTTTATTGTTTCTAAATGAATGACATAAGACTTGCATGAGAAAAAAAACGAATTCACCTTCTATTTTTTTTAATGAAATTCCCCTCTAACACGCAATTATAACGAAATCATGTTTATTTAAACTATACTATAAAAAATTATCTGAAGTACATTTTTTTAAAAATAAGTAAACACGTCAGTTAATAAATTAGGCACAGTTAAAAGTTTCGCAGATGAAACAATGGGATGATTCCCCGGCATGGATGTTTTGGAACCCACCCCAAACTGTTCAAACGAAACTGTTCGAAAACGAATAATTGGTTTTAATCTTAAGAGAAAAGTGGAGATATATTCTTTCCTTGCCTTTTTGTTATAAATAAATGATTTTGTATAACACGAAAGTTTTGAAAGCAAACTTTTAATTTTAATACGAAATATTTCCCTATGCAGCACCGACAATAATTTTTGTCTCTTTTTCATCAAAATAAAAATTTATGCAAAATATACATTTAGAAATTAAGAATTTGTTTGGTGCATTTAAAATAAAAGGATCGAACCACATTCAGTACGAATGCTCCTAAGATTGTAAAAATCAGAATTGTATTTAATTTATCTTGAAGATTTTATCTTTTTTTATTGTAGTTTAGTTTTCGAAAAGAAATATTTAAAATATTGATACAACAATTATTATTAATTAAATAATGATGACGTCACGTGGAAGTTATGATTTGAATCAATCAAAACTCGAACTGTAAAACGATTAATAATCGTTAACGTAAACGACAAACTCTTCAAAAGTGGACAAAATTTGGAGTAAGTTGCAAAAACATTGTCGTGGAACAGGCCCAATCCATATTCGCGATCGCAACGAACTATAGGGGGCGTTGTTGTATGAGACGCATACCTGCGATTTCTATATGAACCGTCATTCAGTTACTCTGGAGACGTCGTTAATGTAGCGTGTAGCATTGCAACGTTCCTTCTTTAATGTGGCTTATTAAATTTAAAAAAGAAAAATGCTTGATCTTCCTTCTTGTACAACCGAAAACAAAATGGTATCTCTTTTTATTAGAGAAGGAACATCCAAAACACATCGGAAAAATATTTGTACATTAACAGAAAAAAATATGTATATTCTTATAAGAGTTAAAACCTAATGCCCGAGAAATAGTATTACTAAATTTAATGATATAACATGAAAGGCCCATTTAAACTTTACATTCTATAGTTTTAAGAATCATATTAGTTCAAACATTAAAATGAACAAAAAGTATACATAAGCCTCATAATTTTATGAAATTTAATTTTGTAAACAACGTTTTTTGACAAAAATTTTTTTAAAAAATTTCAAGTTTCAATAAAAATCATTATTTAGAAACTAAGAAACGTAAAATAAAGAATGCTGACGAAAAAAAAAAAAAAAAAAAAAAAAATTCTTTTTTGTCGCCATTTTTAGTGCTACGAATATTCGTCTTTGGGATTTGTCAAAAACAAAACAAGATGCAATTTTATTTTTTCAGGAGGGAAATATTTTACCGAAAAAACGAAAATGTACCAATTCCCACAACATAAAACTTTATCTTGGTAAACGTACGTTTTGGAAATGTTATTTCATTTGGAATCTTATTCATCAGAGTTCATATGGCGATATGATTGTTTTGAATCTATGCTAAACTCTATATCGGCTCATTTTCCACCGAAATCCGATTAACTATTTTGATTTTAAATAAAGTGTTTTATTTTATGAATTGTCGCAAAAATTTTAAGTGTAGATTGGCGGCACTTAAAAACCGCCAAATCTGTAGCGGCGGTGGCGTTAATACGTAAGTACCGCATTTTTATTCAATACTTTTCTGAATCATATTATTTCAAACATTGGAATATACAAGAAGTATACATAAACACATAATGTTATACCATTTAATTTTTCAAAAGTATTTTGAGAACAATTTTTATCAAAAAATTATAAACTAAAAAACGGAAAATAAAGAATTCTTAGGATAAAAAAAACGATTTTAAGAATTCTTAACATTGAAATAAAAACTTTCATATTGTTTCTTTTTTTATTATTCTTATAGTTCTTAATCAGACGTAAAAAACCATTCTGTAGAGAACCATCATCAAATGAAAAAAAAAATATTTACAAGCAAATTTTTTATTGCAAAAATCATTGCACTTACCTGATTTATGATTCCCGGAGAATTCCAAAATGATAAGTTCCTTGTTTGAAAACTTTATTCTCAAATAATAGATACATAGTTTATACCTTCATTACTTTTAGATAACATACTACACAGCAAAATTTTATAATTGATATGAATTTGAATATGTAGCTAAAAACAGAATAGCTGAATTCTAGTTGAACTTATTCTTTCAAAATTAAAAAAAACTTACCAAGAAAACGATTTAAATTAATTAAGAATCAGCACAAATGGCCCTATTTCAAGTAACTTGGATAATTTTTTATTGTTGTTTTCCGAATTATATGGATACAGAAATATATACTATTCTATAACGAAGAAGAATATGCTATAACTACTATTACAATTCTGTATGTTCTGAATTCATATTTATTCACTGGAATGACGAAAGCAATGTTGACTTCACTTTAATTCGTAATGAATTGAAGACAGAAGAAATGCATTTTACCTTAATACACACATCTGTAACAGTATCCGAAATCGGAAGTCATCAGTTGCAAGTTTGTTGATAATAGAAATAAAAAATGTTTGAGGAATTTTTCTTCGAATGTTTGGCGTGTTCTGTTCCTGAAAGATTTACTAATATTCTGGAGATTTTTTTCAAGTTCTTCGGCCTTTTCCTTAAGGAAATTTTGTTTCTTATTTGCTGCTAAAAAATGGTGTCTGATTCAGTCAATGACTTTGATGGAACTAAATGAAAACGTGATAAATTAATGTCCGATATTTACAGGCTCCCGCTAGACGGCGTACTCGAGCGTTGCGATCGCGAATTATATAAAACGTTTATACGCTCGTGGTAATAAAATCTAGTATGAAACAAATAAAATCGATGAAATTTCTATTCACGGCTGGCATAAGCATAAAACAAAGCAGAAACAAGAGAATTTCCTCAGGGCAACTTGTGTTATGACTCGAGATTCTTTTGCTTCTAATTACTTTATTTCACAATACAACACTAAGAATAATAGGACTATTTACAATATATTATTTACATTGTTTGTTGGATGCATAAACTTACATCATAAAGATGAAAATCGTATAGAGTTCTCTTAAGCACAACGTATCGTAAGTTCTTTAACTTAATATTATAAACATAAAATAGAACATAAAAAATAATTGCCAGTTTCACAAACGCAAAAGATAATGTTAATTACCTTTTGCGTTTATACATTTGAACTTATAGATACTCAAAAGATAATGTAATACAAAATAAAATAAAGAAAACATGACGGAATTGACAAACTTAATGTGAGTGGCAACAACTTGAATCAAACACTGATTTCAACTTTAAATTTTATTTCAACTATCAAATGCTACTTTAATTTTAACCTTTTTTATGACTATGCTCATGAATTCTTACTCTTTTCTCTTATTTTTGTACATTTTGCAACTTTGTAATAAAATAAACGATTTATAGCTGTTGTGTTTCTGAACACTGAAATTTAGAGTTGCGTACTTTAGAAGAACCTCTGACGTACTTAGAATATATGAAAAAACAATTTGCAGCTTCAAATTAATACTGAAATATTTAGAATTTTGTGCATAGAAAAGTGCAAGGAATTATTTATTCTAAACTTTGGTATTCAAAAAAGTATATAAACCTAAACGGAAGTAACGTATCCAATAAGGAAGCGAAGCGAACTCCGATTGCGAAGCAATCCGATGGGAGCTGAAAAAGCTGTTCCGAGGGTTGGCGAGCATTTGTGAACAGAGAGTAGTGCTTCCTAATAAATTATTATTTCTTTTACTAACAACTATAAGTTCGAGCATCAATAAACAGAGGAGGACTAAATTTCATTTCTCTCAAATGAATTGACGTAAATTATTAGCAAATGTTCGCCGAAATTAATTGAACGAAAGGAAACATAATTAAAACAATTAATATATCTACAATGAAATATAAGGGATTCTGACAAAAATTATTAATCGCAACCTCCATTCTTTATATATAAAAAGGCTATTTCTAACTGTCATATCTTTCGCCAAGCAGGGTGTCTTTTCCTAAAGTATGTATCGCCATGGGTATCTTCTTACAACGAGGCACCATAAATAACAACTCCATGGAGCACTCGCTTCCAAACAAAGAATTGTATGACTTGATTAATGGTGTGAGTTGGCGATTTCTGATGAATTGCCTCCAATAATTTGAAACGGGAGCTCTGAAGCCACTTTGGTAGTTTTGAAGTTCGGAAAGGATTGCGTTCATGATTCAGAATAAGATCAATGTTATAACGAGAGCAAAGTTCTGAGCTCTATTGAGCTTGTGACTAAATAGAATAAACTAGTTCGGCGATCTCTTTGGAACCACATGTAATTAATCAAATGGAAAATTAATGGTGGATGAAAGCAGGAGTTTTTAAATATGCATAAAAAACGACCTTAAAGGAAATGTTTGAAGAATATTTAAAATGGCTTGGCTATGTTGTTTGCTTAGAAATTTTGAGAGTCGAGCTTTTTTTGTGATTTTTTTCGGCAGTGAATTTATTTTAAAAATAGCTCTTTTTAAATTGCTTTTCTAAGTAAATAACAGAAAAGATTTTGCTTTGATACGAAAGGAGTTATTTTCACCTTCGCTTTGGCTAGTAATAATGTATCATGCGAATTATGCGCAGGTTTTTTAATGTATTTTTATGCGTCTGAGTTGAGTATATTTTCCATTCAGGAAGTTTAAGCTATAGTTTAATTTATTATTTGAGCAACAAATGGTCATCAATTCAAATTTTCCATTCAGATTTTTTTCGGAATTCAGATTTCAGATCAATTTAGGATATTCCCATTTGTTTGTTTTCGATCAAATTTTTACTGAAACTTGATGGTTCTAAGAGTAGTCAATAATAATAAAAAAGAAAAAAAGAATAAATATGGTTACAGATGAAGCAGATTCAAAAAGTCAGGCGTCTATACTGTTAGAAATCTCGATTAAAATTCAGAGAAAAAAACAAGAACCTCTTTAAATTACTCAAGTTCTTGTTCAAACGCAATAACTGAGCTTCTAGTTAAGAATAACAGAAAATATCAGTTTCCCCCAGTGCCTTTCTCTAAATGGGCATTCTTTCTGATAGTTCAATCTGGTGTTATTTTTTTCGTAGGTAAGATACCGCCCATCCCATTGTGGTGGTTCAAGGCTTTGTCTTCCACTGCTTTGGCCGGGGTTTGTATCCCCGTGCGTAATTTATAATGATACATTATTAAGAAGTAGAGAACTTTTAATGTTTTATTTTATAATCGATACGTAAAGTTTGGTGTAATACTTACCTTTTTGAGCCACGTTCTTATTTGGCTCGTACTGCTTTATAATATCTCTTGCTCTTGCCGGATTGGCATATGGATACAATATTTCATTTAGCCTTGGGTCTCTTTGCTCTTTGTTTAAAAATTCTACTAGTTGGTCAACTGTCATACCTTTTTTCTTTCCTCCACATCTGAAAATATTATATATTCGTTTGTTACAGAATTACATAACAAAATAATTTGAAGATTAAAATTTGTTAAGACATATATGTATTAAAAAAATAAGAAAAACTCTTATGTTTCGGCACTTTTAAGTCTCGGATATATTTAATTTTTATACATTAAAAAAAACAAAAATAGATCTATCAATATTTTTTTAACCCATAGAATAATTGTTCTATTTAAGTGAATTTGCAGAAACTATTTCGGACTAAACGCAGTTCTGTATTTATGCGAATCCTTACCATGTGTTTGAAAGGATAGAATATGAGAGTATTCTTAAGAGTAAATTCAGAAAGAAATGTATAGCGAGCTAAAATAAAAATAATTTTTTTATCATACTATAAAACAAAGGAACATTTTATTTGGTTATCATAAAACAGAGTTTTCGAAAAATTACTGCTGTATTAGCAAGATCAAAAAGAAAATAAAGAGCTTTTGCAAAGCATTACACTTGAGCTGTATAATTTTCCAAGAATCACAGTATCCCTAGGAGATAAAAAGAAAGTAAGACCAACTCAGAGCAAAATATCAGTTTCATGAGATTAAAATTCTTTTGATTAGTACGTTGCGAAAAAAAGTATGGCCAAGGCTACAAGAATATGTTAACTTTAACCGTGTTTCTGGTCTTACGGGAACACTAAAAAGCTCGGCAATTTTAACCGAAGCCCTTTTATAAATACTTGAGTGAAATTCGCAATAAATTATGGCTTTATAAGGGATAAAATTTTGTAAATATGAGATAATTTGTTAATTTTTGATGATACCTAAGTTTATGGCATAAAAACCATTTTTTCAGTTGAATTTACTTTTCAGTTTTGAATTTTTTTATTAAATGAGTGGTAAGAGGAGTTGCAATTTTGAAAACCAGAATTTCCGATATACCGTTACCATATGAACAGAAACATTATCAAATGTATGGTTTAATTATCGTATGCTTTGATTTTTATTTCAGAATTATGGTCCTTACCCCAAGAAATGCCATTACCATACATTACGGTAATTTTACCAAAGTTTTTTCTCCATCCGGGTAGAATACAGCCTCTGTTCTCTAAAAAACAGCCCTAGACTGGTCTACGTTCTTTTCCTACATATATTTGGGGAAAATTTATCCTCATAAAAATTGTTATGCTATAGTCATAAAAATTATTATGCTATAATAAGAAATATTTAGCTTAGCAAATTTAATCGATCGTGTTTACTTTTATGAATTACGCTTTTCTGATTATTCAAAAAATAACAAAACTTCTAATTCCAGAAATTAAATTTTTTTTGGAAATGCATTTTAAAGAGCCCGTCAACTTCAGATGATTTTAGTTAACAAAAGAGGAGGTCGAGAGATTGCAATAAGCATTTTTCTTAAGAATTTATGAAAGAGAGAAAGAAAAACACTCTACGCAAAGCAAAATTTGCTAACGAAAAAGAAAGCTAAATTTTATTTTTGATTACATATTTTCTTTTCGAAGAATAACTATCCTTAAAAAAAGATAATGAGAAAATGATCGTTTGCACATTCCATCACAAATATGTTCCTTTATGTTTCGTTAAGGGGCAGAAATAATATTTAAAAGAGTGTATATTTAGAGTGCATATTTTTTAATTGCTTAAAAACCATTACAAATAGTTTCCGAAAGATCGTTTGCTCCCAGCTGTCTCTGTTACTTATTCACTTTCAATAATTTTTTTTTTTATCGTCAAGTGCCTTTTCTTGTAAAATAAAATCTTTTTCAGTTCAAAATTTGAACGACTTTTCATTGAGTTTCAGACGTCAATATGGTGAAAATGTTGCGTAATGAGGCATTTTTGTTTAAACAATGGATTGGGGAAAAAAAGAAGAGACAAAATCCTAGTTCTAAGAACACGTAGGCATTCTAAAAAAAAAGGACACTGAAGAGCTACTGGTGTGTAATTAGTTTTTCTAGAGTAATGTTTTATTTTTCTGCTTTTGTTGCTTAATTTTCTTAGTCAGAGTCGAAAGTAGCCATTTTTCTTACTGAAATTGAAGGGAACTATCAATCGAAATGATAGTGAGTTTAAGCAAACAATGTAGCAAAATAAAACTCATTATATGCATCAATTATTGGAGTTCCTCACTCATTGAAACTTTTTTCGAGAAAGTATTTGTTAAGTAAAGTTCAAAGACAAGACATATAGTGACTGTAAAATGAAATTTCAGTCATCATTTTTTTAATTCTGATAAAGGTATTTTTCTATTTTTTTTCATGTACTAGCAAAAATATCTTCCAACTGAATTCATGAATTATTAGGAACAAAATTAATGACGAACAAATTAAATTAATTAATGGATAAAATTGGTGAACAAAATTAATTAACAAAATTAATGAATTCTAAGATAATTTGTTCCATTTAAACAACACTGAGGTTTTTGCCTCTTCTAACATCTGTACTTTCATTCTCATTTTCCTATTTTATGAAATTATTGTTCATGATATCTAATGTATCGGATTTGCATCAATTTGATACAATTTACTGAAAACATTTCGTAAGTATTTTTAGTTATTGAAAACATTTTTGATTATAAAATATTCCAGCAGTGTAGATTTTAATAAAAACAGAAGCATTATAAATAGTAGATATTTAATTTCTAAATATAAACTGAACTTTTATATTAGTATTTTTCAAAAACGATTTATTTGTAAGAAATTTTATATATACGATTAAATTATAGCATCTCTTTGAGGTTTTGTAAGGCCATTTTTATTTAGTGTAAAAATATACTTACAATTTCTCAAATATTTTATCAACTTCATCTCGGCCAGCCAAATGTCGGTAGAAATTAAAAAAGAGATCACTTGGAAATTTTTCTGCTGGAATGGTATCATTCTGCAAAAAGAACACATTTTTATTAAATATTCTTCTCATACTAAAAACAATGCAAATAAATCGCAATGGTAAAAAAATAAATAAAAACTGTTTATAACTTAATTGTTTAGTTTGTATACAATAAATGAAATTTAGAAATATAGTATTAATTTATAATTAATACAGCTTTTATGTTTTTATATAAGGCCGGATTAACCTGGTTGGTAGAATGTTGGGCTCGGGTTCGTGAAAACGATAGTTCTAATCCCGCAAGGCTGAAGATACCTCGTGTATTAAATAGGGACTAGTGCAAGTTAAATCTGACGGAGTCACAAAGTCCTCTAAGTTCCAAATAAAAAATCAATACCTCTGGGGGTACTGAACTGGAGATTGATCGTTCTCTGGTTCAGGTCAAAAATACGATCTATGGATGAATGCATGGATGCATGAAAAGGTACGCTCTATAAAACAGGCTGTGACATGTGTGTGGCTAAAATCGTATTTTGACCATAGATTGCGCCACTGAAAAACGAGAAACGCACCCTCTACCTTAAATTCACTTGATGCAGGTTTGCTAATATTGGCATGCTATATTAGAAACAGCAACGACAAGTTTTTATACTGTGTTTGAATAAATCTCTTAAAAAATTATGAAATGTTCATAAGATACATTAAAGGATAATTTGATCTAATAGTGATTGTAAGGCTTTTATCAATATATTACCTCAATTAATCTTCACATTTAATGTTTTCAAAATAAATAATCTTTAAAGTAATGAAAACATCTTATTAATTGATTTGATTTATTGAGCAGATATTAATTGAACTTCACTTGAAATGCTTTTATTAAAAAATATTTAAGATAGCTTTTTAATATTTAATGTTTGCAATTAAAGGTTATCACTAAGATAACAGATATAACCATTACATTTTAAACGGACAAAATCATTGTCAATATAAACCTAGCAAGTAGGCCATTTTAAATCATAAATTTATTCATAAATTATTGATAAGGTATTTCATAAGACACTGAATCAGTACTTGTAAAATTGATAAGCAGATTTTGCAGTCGTGAATTTTTTTCTAGAACTAGAAATTGCTTATGAGGGATTTTGCTCAATTATATTTTACCAATAAAACGTTTAATTTGAAAGTGAAACACCTGATCTCTTAAACCCAGTATTTTTATAAATATAAAATGGTTATTGTCCTAAAAAAAGTAGATACTCAAAATTCACGAAACATTCTTCTTTTTTGACAAAACAGTTTCCTTCAAAATGCACCAATTAAATATTTCCTCAAATTGAGAAAATTAATATATTCACACATTTGAGGATATAATTCTATCAAAAGCATGTAATATGCATCAATTAATGCGACAAATCGATTACGCAATCGATTAGGAAATACAACGTAAAATAAAAAGAATATGAGGGATTGAGACTATTCTTTTTGCAGTGCTAAGAATAAAACCCAGAAAAAGTTTACAAGCAGAAGCACTCATATTTCTAAACTCTCCGTCGTATACTATAAACAGTTTTGAACTCAAATAATAAATTTTTTTGTCAGTGTAATATTAATATTAAATAATTTCAAACTAATTGAATTTTGTTTCGAGCATTCATATTCTTAAAATATCTTTTTTAATCTTTGTTTATTTATCTACAAAAACAACAGCAGTTCTCAAAATGTATTTAATTAAGAAGAATCGTATTATATTTTATCAATAAATATTATCAAAGTATCTCTACGAACTATGATCAAACAAGACATTTAATCTACTAAATAACACAACAGCGCAACTTTCAGTAACAGTATAATATGTTCAATTAATTTTACGAGGTAAAAGGATTACTATTATGTCAGCAACCTATAAAGATATCAACCCATCTTTTGCTGCGAGGAGATAAAGGAAAACTCAGCATATTCTTCGAAGGTAGCTCAAGAGATTGATTATGGGTTCTTTAAGTATTAATGCGTCTGAAGTAACAGATGTCAACTTATATTTATGAACAATACATCACATTAAGCATCTCTTCTATCTTTGTCTCAAGTTAATCGAAACACAAGACTGATGAGATATATTTTCTATGAATACCTTATTTTTTGAAAGATGTAATGGAATTTGAATTATGCTGGTTATGTAAAAAAAATAACAGCATATATTGTTTTTATTTATTAGCAAAAATATGCTAAAGTAACCAGTATTTACTTAGACACTTCATGCTACACTGTGAAGAAAAAATCCCACAAAATATACGGTTTTAAACCGGCAGCTGGGTTGGTACTGCTAAACTGAAAAATTTACGAAATAATTCCATAATCAGACTAATTTCTTACCGTAAAAGTTTTTACAACTAAAACAAATCTGCTGTCATAACAAACTTTTACCATATGAAAACAAGATTTCACTGTGTAAGTTACGACGTAAATCTGTACTCGGTACAAATGTTAATATTTTATGTTCGCAGAATTTGTATCGACCAGCCATCGCTGGGACTCGAACTTGGGTCACTTTATTGAGGAGTACGCACTCTGTCCCCTGAGCCACTGCCACTCAAGTGTTTTGTTATGAAGAAATTGTGCTAATGAGAACTTCGCTTTAATATTGTGTCAGTTTGGTAGTGAAATTCAATCTCAGTTTTATTAATACGATGTAGAAAGCCATAAAGTAATTGTTAAAAAGTAAGGGCAAGTTTAGGAAGTATTCGTTAAATGATGAGAAAAGATAAAGCTATATTACGGAATGGAAAAGACGGTTTCAATTAGAATTTAACGGTTTTAATACGCTTGTGGTTTGGGTGAAAAATGGGAAAGAAAACAATTTTATAAAAATAACGGCTTCAAACCGTTAAATATAAGGAGAAATTGGGAAAATACAACGATTATTTTTAGCATTTTTTCAAAAACATTATGACGTATGAATTTTACATGTAAGATCTTGCGTAGTAACTGAGTTTCTCAAAATTTTTCGTTCAAAATGAATTCAATAGAACTTCTACGTTAAAGGTCATAAATTAATAATAAATATCGTTTCAATTGTAATGAAAAAACATTTTCAAATAACGAATCTTTATGAAATATAACAGCAGAGAGTTGGAATTCGGTTAATTAAAATTAATTTACTTGTCAGATAAAACTGAAGGTGGTTACAGTAATCACTCTATCATATATAATTAACCCATATAATTAAATACTGTATTATTTTATGCATGGTATAAATATCTATGAATTCATTTTTCGAAATAAAGAAGGGTTTTTTTTAATATAAGGTTCTTTTTTCCTTTGCTTTGAATTTTTTTCCTTCCTACGACTGTAATTGACTTGCTTACTAATTAGTTTGATTTTAAAATGTTTTTATTTTTCATTGTTTACTAGTATTTTCCGAAATCATGTGTGAAGATTCTAATAATATTGTATTTAGCAAACATTTTTAAACCATACATTGATAACGGTAACTGTGATAATGGAGAATTTCGTATCTGATATTTATTTTATTAGAATAGGTGAATTGCAGTTCTTCGAATTGCATTTACACCCTAAATGTCATTTTAAAATTTTATATCTAATTCTAAAAAATGTCATGCGTGTCTTAAGAAGTTTAAAGGGATTAACGTTTCAAAAATATGCTAAATTTATAAAGTTTCCAGAGGACTTATTTAAATAATTTTAACTTTCTATTTATCTATTTTTTTTTGAATCTTTAGTTTCTCTTTAGTGGCATATAGTATCTAAAGAGAGTAATAGTATCAAAAGATAATTTTCGATATACCCAATACTATTGAAAAAGTGTATTAATACCACTTGATACAATGATATATACCGTACTTGATATATACTGCAGAAACGATTATCGACATGATACAATAACTTTCAAACAATCTAATCTAACAATCCATTTCAGCTTATTAATATTGATAGTGATACAATATTATCGATATTTATTTGCAATTTAGTAAACTCTTTTCGCTAGTTTCGGTAATTATATCAATAACTGTGTTAGACTTAAGTAATAATTAAGAAAAATCATCTTATAAAGTTAAATTTAGATTATTATGGTACAGATAAAACCAAAATTGAAATATTTAATTATAAAAAGAATTAGCGTATTTAAATTAGAAACAAGGGAATTTCGCATTAAATATTAATTTATAATAGTTGTAACATTTTAAGTTCTTCGGAATTAATAATAGGGAACTTGACGGCCTAATATCCCCCGATGATTACGTATTTGCAATGACCCATGAATCACTATTTCTTCTCTTAAATTATTGACCCGCGGTAGCCTAGTGGTTAGAGAATTGGACTGCAGTAAGAGCCACCGAGTACAAATGCTCGTGAAATCTGTGGAACCGAAAGACGTGTGGTCGGTCGCTGAGTAGTACCGTGGGTATCGGGTTCTCGAGAAAAATTATTTTCCTTTCAGATCTATGTCTGAACTAAGTGGCCTCACGAAAATTGTAATGGCATGTTTTCGGATCATCCTCAGGGGTGCTTCTCAGACAGTCTCCAATAGCCCATTCTGCAGCTCTAGTACGACGTAAATAAAGTACCTGCCTCTTAAATTATTTGTTGATTTTACCTCCAAGCTAAAAATCGTTAGTTCACTACACTGAAAAAGGTATGGTCAAAACAACTGGAATATGGTAAAATTTACCATTTTCCTGGCACCCTGGGAACGCCAAAAGTCTCGGTATTTTTTACTGAAATTATTTGGTAATAGTTAGAAATTTTTTTAATAAACTATAGTTTGATAACACATGATAAAATATAGTAAATATGGCAAAATTTGTTAATTTCATCATGATACCGTAGAGCATGGCTTAAAAACGATTGATTCGGTTAAATTTACTTTTCAGATCTGTACTTTTCACTATATGCGTGAACTATAATTTTGAAAATTAAAATTTCTGGTAAACAGTTTCGATGATCGGAAATATTACCAAATAAATGGTTTAAATACCATATAATTTAGTTTTATGAATCAGAATTATGGTGAGTTTTACCATCAATGTCATTACCATATAGCACAGTAATTTAACAGAATTTTTTTACCTTGTATTTGTAGACTATGAGCACATTATCTGCAAAAGGCCTATCATTCCATATTTTTATGCGTGGTGTGTTACAGAAAAAAATGTATACGGTTTTATTCAGTTGTTTTCCTTTGGAATATATTTTTAATATTTTTTAGCAGACTTTTTACTCAATTTATTAGATAACTGCACTAAAATGTTAACGAAATTATTTAAACTGAAATGCTTATTAGTTGCATTCGAAATTCATTCACTGTCATGAAACATTTCAATTATGATTGCGCATCTTAGAGATTTTCTCAAAAACAAATTAATCTTTACAACTTGCATACATGTTTCGGGAGCCATGCCAAAATAGTCTCCAGATTTATCAAGAAAAAAATTATTTTTTACTGTCAGAATAGTTTATCCTAACGTAACTAGAATAAGATAGTTGGCGAAAACAAAAATTAGTTATACCATGACCTAGATCTTCAAGATGAAATATAATATCTATGTGTAATCTAAAACTTTCAAACAAACTGTTTTTTTTTTATCATTCATATCATGCCAGAGCCAGATTTCATGTTAAGTGAGATTTTATACGATGCTAGTTCATATTCTTATAAGGCAACCTGCAAAGGACATTCTATTTTTCTGAAGTGGGGTAAAACGCCTTTGAATAATGAGATTTTTTTTAATACAAAAAACAAAAGAAATACTAGCTGCTTTCGGCGATCGGCTGATGCGCCTTTTTAAATAAATAGAATTTCAAGTATTTCGAGACATAAAATCTTACAATCAAAATTCAAGACAATATGCTATTTTAAACTTATATAGCTCGAGTTAGAGGGGATTTATTTTTTTTCCTGTTACGCGTTCGCACTTTTAGACCTGGTGCATTTTGAGCAAATTTTCCGATTTGACAAAAGTGGGTATCGTTGTGAGTTTCTTACAAAAATGTTCAATACAACATATCGTCGCTTTGAAACTAAACCGTAGTAACTCAAAAAAATTGAAAAATGAGATATTTGGGTCATTTTGTGCAAAAAAAAAACCTTTTTTAGAGAACCAACGTGTTATCTTTATAGTTCCATAAAAATTAATTTAGAGAGCAGATAAATCGTTATCGCACTGGCGCGATTCGCCATTTGATTTTAGGGAACAGTGAAGCATTGTGCCAGTTGCAACAAAACCTTGGAGGAGATAACGTCGCTTTGAAACTAAACCATGGTAACTCAAAAAAGCAAATTTTTCAGGAGAGCGATTTTTTTCCTACACTGTTGTATGTCAAAATTTGAAATGAAATGTGTAATATTCGGGAGGATATTTCGAAGAACATCGTTGTATTTTGAAATGACTTTCCACTTTTAATAAAAGTTTTAGAGAAAAGCGTTACAACTCAAAGTTCCTTAACTTATTTCGAAATTACCACAAAATTAGAAATGCTACAAGAATCAGGCCTCGTTCATTGAAAAATATAAAGAAACAGGGTATTTTTAATGCAAACTATTTTGAAATAGTCGCCACAGCTTCGAGTCAACCTGCGGTGGAAGTTCCTGAAAAGTTAGAAATCGCTCTCCTGAGAAACTTGCTTTTTTGAGTTTCCACGGTTTAGTTTCAAAGTGACGATATGTAAACATTTTAAGCAAAAAAGAATGTTTCTTTGTTCAAAGAGGATTTTAATGAATAATAAAAGATACTAGGAGGCTTCGCCCCCTGCTCGCTGGTGCTCACCAACCCCCGGAACTGCCTTCGCAGTTCATTTCGGATTGCTTCGCAATCCGATGCTCGCTCTGCTCGCTCATTGGATGCGTTCTTAACGTCTAGCTTTTGTATACTTTTTTGAACACTGAAGTTCCGAAAACTTTTCACCGTAGAAAATTCTAAACCTGTGCATTTCAATATTAATTTGAAATTGCAAACATTTCACATATTTTTCTTAATCACACTATTCTAAATTTAGTTGTTGAGAAAAGTAACTGTTGTAAGTTTTGTTTTAAAGTCTTTCCCACCAGAGGGCTAAAACTATGTGTTGTAAAACAATATGAAACAGTACTGAACGCCGGATGTAAAGCATCGGCTTCGATGAAGATAACTTTGTGAGAATTTTTTTGATAATTCGGTGAGAATTCACCCGATTAGCCAGATGATGCTCACTACATGCTCTTGCGCGCCGAATCCTATCAATTAAAAATGAAAACTGTTGCCAACGCGAGAGAAGAAATATCATCGGTTTTATTGATACATACGTACGTGTTAGAGTTAGATAGATTATTAGATAGATAGATAGATTAGCAACTTCGTTTAAAGCTATGTGCACGCTTGTTTTTTTCCTCCTTTTATTAACAACCGTTGTGTTAAAATTAAAACGTTCTATTGCGAACCAATGAATTTCATTTGTAAATGTTTTCTTGCCAAAACAAACCGAACTGCAAGTGTCATACATTTTTTTAAGTTAAAGGAATACAGCGACCAAAAACAGTAAACAATACATTTTGAAACCAAATATAAATTTAAAGAAAATAAATGACAAAATATTAATTTTAAAAATTAATTTCGTTGCTGAAAACTAAAAGACTGTAAAACAAATAAAATAGGTTGTTTTATTTATATAGATGTAATAAGATTTAAGGATAAATTTATTCCTGTATTAAATGTTATTTTTACGTGGAATAATCGAAAAGTTTGAGAAAATTTTCATGAGAAAAGTACGGAAATTTTTATTGAATTGATATCGGATATCACTGACAGACATCACTGATCAAAACATCATTTGACTCAGTGCTTTCATGTCAGCTATCCATTAAGGTTTTACATTAATTGAGAAAATTCGAATTGGGCAAAGATGAAATTTTACTTATAGATGATAAGCTTAAGCAACAATGCATGGGAATTAAGCCTACTAATTTAGATAAATGAGATATCGAATCCTAAATCAAAACAGGAAGTCCAAAGAAATTTGGAAATGCAAAATTATACAGGAAAACTTATACCTAATTTGGGGCACAAAACAGCTAATTTCAGAAATTTAACTAAACATTTTCGGAAAGGCAATGGAATAACGATTATATAAGAAAATTAGAAAATTTGAAATTAATTTCAACACAAAATGCTGTTTCTAAGTTATTTTAATGCAGATAAGGAAAGGAAAATTTCGAGTAATGTTATTCAACACGATTTGGGTTCAGTTTTATTGCAAAAATAAATCGATTCCTGGAAATCTGTAGCATATGCATCTTGATAATTAACTAGTACAGAAAGAAACTATAGTCATAGAGATAAAGAAGCTCTGTGACTAGCATTCGAGTGTGAAAAATGTAATGACTTTGTGTATGGAAGAAAGATGAAATTAGAAATGGATCATCGTCCGTTAATTCACTAAGCAAAAGATGTTTAGCCGACATTCCTATAAAATTTCAAAGGCTTTTTATTCTTTTATTTAAATATCAATTAGATCTGGAAGCGGGTATAAATTGATAATTGCAAATAAATTGTCGAGGGTTTTTTGCAAGGACCTAAAAGATCTGAAATTGAAGAAGATCCAGGACTAGCATTTGCGTATGAAAGATTTAATGACTTTGTACGTGAAAAAATAATATTAGAAATGGATCATCATTCGTTAATTTCACTTAGCAGAATTTGTTTCGTCGATATTCCTATAAGAGTACAAAGGCTTTTCTTTCGTTGAATGTTAATTCGTTAATTATTAAAATGTTAATTCGTTTTGAAATATGTAAGCGAGAAGAACTAGATAATTTCAGATACATTGTCGAGGACTTTAAACTAGGACCTAAAAAATATAAAATTGAAGAAACTTCACAAATACATGTTGATACACTACTAAAAACGCTCAACATTCCGAAATGTTGCAGAAGTTCAAAGATGAAACTTCGAAGATTCGGAGCTTCAGAAAGTTAAGAACATCAAATTGAAGACGGATGAACAAACAAATCGAAAATACTTACCTATCAACCATACAAGGAAGATTTAACTAAAATTCATGGTCTAATCATGAAAAGAAACAGAATTGTTGTACCAAAATAGACGAAAAAAGTATGTAGAATATCAGGATAGTGAAAAAAATGAAAGAAGAGCTAGAAGTATATTTACCAAACATGAATATGGAAATTGAAAGAAAAGATTAAGGAATATAAATGTGAAACTTGTCAAAAATTCTAATACAGACAACAAGCAGAACCTCTAATCTAAAGACAAAGTGCTAAAATCGATATATTTTATTTCAATGGAAAATATTGATTAGTTGCTCAGGATTCATATTCCAACTATCGGGAAGTTAAAAATTTAGCAACTTATGTCCCAATCAAAACTTAGAAAAATATTTTTGCTAGACATGGGATCCCTAGCATGTTATAAGTGACAATGTGAATTGCGTATATATTTTAAAAGAGCTTAACAGTTTAGTTAAATTCTGCTGACCACATCTAGTCCACAGTTTAAAGGTCGAATAGACTTCAGAAAAAGAAGTTCACATTGTTAAAAGACTGCTGAAAAAATCCAAAGAATAGGGAAAAGATTTTCATTTTGCATTATTAAATTATAGAGCAAACGCAATTCGAATGAACCCGCTGAACTTTCTGATAAACAGAAACTCAAAAACAAGATTTCCTGCGTACTCAAGTCAGAAGGAAGATCATCCAAGGAAAAGCAACGAGACTTGTAATTAAAAATAACATTGTCAGAATTCGAGATAGAAATAAATGGCCGATTAAAGTCACGAAGAATGTAGCTCTTACATTATGTGAACTCCTTATTGAAAGCAACAAGTCTCTGAGAAGAAATTGCCAACACCTTATCAAAGTAGAAGGCCAACTTCATATCCCAGATAATGAAGAGTAAGAACAATAATCAACCAATAATAATCCTAGTCAAAAGACATTTAATCCAGATCTAAAAAAAAATTATCGACTACTCATGATCGATTTAACTGTAAAGTAACTCTATCAATACCTACTAATACTGTTTATAGAAAAGGTGAGTAACAACTTTTCTTATACTACGTTTAAGCTTTGCTCTGACGCTCTAATTACAAAGAAAAAATTAGTATTTTTTAACTACAAAAAACAGTCTAATAGTTACTAAAAATATCTTTTAGATTATCGGAATTATATTTGTACTGAAATATGGAATTCAAAAAAAGCAGATTGAAAAAAAAAACATTTTTTATTTATACTATTTAAAAGTAATTGATTTTGTAAATTAAAGAAATGTTAATAAGGAGTAATTGTTTCGTATGCATCTAAGAAACTGCAAATATGTGAAAATTTGAAACTTTATTTTCTTGAAAGATTTTTCTTTCAAACAGAAAAACACACCGGTGTTTCTTACTGTATTATATAAATAAAATTATTAAAATAATAAATTTAATATTTTTCACTTATTTTAACCCATATCAATAATGAATAAATATTAAAAATATGTTTTATAAAAAATTCTGTGTCAAAGAGTTAAGTAGATCGATTTGAGTCAGAAAACCACCTGATTTTTGCAAAGTCAAGATTATTCACCCCTTTAAAAATCAAAGCCCACGATCAAATAACTAATCTTGACATCGATAGGAAGACAGCCACTACTCTCATCAGACTAAGAACAAAACATCATAAAAACATGAAAATTTCTACAGATAAGACTAGAAAATATCAAAGTGGCAACTGTCTTAATGTGGAACTGACACCATATCATGTTTTTAACTGCCCTGCAGTCGCTTCAGGCCTTCACCTCTTAAACTACCCCACAGAGGAGGATTTGTATTCTTTTAATGCCATAGAAATAACAAAAACTATTCAAGCACACCATGAAATATAATTCAATAGAGGATACGACACCAACCAACTAACCACCTGATAGACCGAAGTAGACACATTTCTAAAATAAACATTCTGCAATCATTTCCAAACAAGACATTTTATTATATGGAACTCTGAATTGGAAACATTTACTATCTTAAAGACTTTAAATTTTATAATGAATTTTTTAAAATTGTTGTGACTGATATAATGTTTAAAAAGGATTTGTATTAATATCAGAATACCCGACAGGTGTTGCTGACGAAAGCATCACTTGATTAAAGCCATCATGTTATCGTGCTATATTAAAAATGGGATATAATTACATTTAAAGTAGCAGTGGTTCCCAAATAATGCTCAGTGGAACCCTAGGGCTCAGTGTTTTTAACTCACAATTTTTTTTTTAAATCTGTATTTATAATTAAATCTAATTAATAATCTATTATTTAATATTTCGGTTCTCTTTATTAAATTAAAGTAAATTGACAATAAAAAGGAAATAAATTCTTTTAAATTATTATTTTCTAACAGCAATATCTTGAACAAATTATAGAAAAGGATTTGCACTTATTAAAAACTGCATTAGTATTTCCCATCGTGCTTTCCAAATCAAAATAAAATAACAACATTGGTTAATACCGAAATATGCTTCCCAGCGTAATAGTTCATTTACCTTTCATTTCAACAAAAACCATAACACGACTTATTTATTTAATTATCAACTTATTTATTTTCACCAAAAATACATTTAAAATCACATTAGTGCTCCAGGAAGGCGAATGCAACTGTCGAATATAAAACTTAATTTCAAGTAATGAACAAAACTATGAAAAAATTTCCTTCTTTTAAATATTTTTAAACCCAAGTAATCCTTTACTGGTTGATATGCACGTAATTGTTTTTATATACTTTATTTTACAATGTTTTTATACACTTTTTTATTTACGAAATCGGGGTTCTGCAAAAAGAAGTTTGATCATTAAGGACTCCATAACCGAAAATAATTTTTGAACCGCTGTAATATAGCACGTCATTGTTAAATCATAACTAAACTAAACAATATATATATATTAGCTTTTATTTTTAAGACATAATTGTATAGAGTAAAGTTTAAAATTGCATTGAAACAAATACTTATAAACATATCCATTGACAAAAGCACTTACTTTTCCAGAAGGTAAGCCACAAGCTTCCAATGCTTTTTCCACTCTCTTTTTATCATCTTTATGTTGTGCAAACATCTTTAATATACTAGAAATAATAATAAATATTTATTTCATTATGTGCTATGAAATAATACAGGGTGTTATGAATATAATGTGTTATGAAATAACATTCACCAAACACTGCTTCTTATTTATAAATTTTTTTTAATTCTCGTCATAAAGATGTAAAGAAATAATAAAAGCACAAATTTTTTGACAAGTGATCAAAAATATGCAATAAGGGAGGTAAAGAGAAACGCTTAAATAAAAGGAACAGCTTAAATAAAAAGAGAAAAAAAATTACTAATAAAAACAACTTCCAAATTAGTAATTCACGGAAACCGATTGGTTTTCACATTGTTAGAATTTTCCTTCTAAAATTATGGTAAAATAACCGGGAACAGTCTGTTCATCCGAAAGTTTCAGGTAAAGTAAATTTTCTACGGTCTTAAAACGTTTACAACTAGTATTGTAATAAAACCATGAATGCAAAACTACACGGTTCTTTAACAATCTATAAAGCTAGCATTGCTTCAAAAAAAATATTTAGCTGAACAAAGGAGCAAGGCTTTTCCTTAGGTAAAGGACTTAACAACCTTATGGAATGGTGTGAATGACAGTATGGTATTCTAATAGCCCAGGGTCAAAAATTGGGGAGTGCAGGACACGGAAATCTCTTCTTGTCTTGAAGGAAATGGTGGAAATATTACGGTGTCAACGATTGGACTCGAATCCCAGATCTGTCGGTCGTGAGTTGGACAGATAAACCTTCTTTATGTATAATATGTACACAGTTGTAAGGTATTAAGTGGCTTTATTAGGTGGGATAAGGTGGTATGATGAAACTCTGGTTGTTTCAACGTAATGGGTAAAAGCAGTTAATTAACGTTTTTCTTACAGTTAATCGTTTGATTATAAACCTATTTATGATTAGTTGACTGTTTTGCTTGAATATGGTGAAATAACAATTAAATATATTGTTATTTAACCATTTCTGCGAGAAATTTCGAATGGTGCATTTTAAATAATTTTTAACAAAGGATATTTTATTTATTAAACAAAAATTGAAAATCTAACTACTAACCTCGATTAATGATTATTCGCATATGAAATATAATGCGTCTCTATCATTAATTGTTACATTATATTTAGACAGTATTCGAAAAAACGATAAATACATTCAAAATAATATGAATTTTGAATGTTTAAATGTGAGTTGCAAATTAAAAAGCAGATTAGACATAGGCTATTTATGTGATTGCTTTATAATTTTCATTTTCTAATAAAAACTAGGTCGGTGTCGCTCTTTATTTTAATTCATTAAATATGAAATTACTTCTAATCTAAATATCTGTTATCGTAATAACTGAATAATAATTTAATAGCTAGTTTTAGAATATTACCTAAAATTGGAATGGTGACTAAATATATTGAAGGTAGCATTTTAAGAATGTAAAGAATTTATTTTGAATATATATGCTTATAATAGCATTCTGTCTTAAGTAAAAGTATGTTACCTAACACATTAATGACATAACGTAACAAAATAGATAAAAAAAAACGAAATAAAATAGGAAGTAAAACATAAAAAAGTAGGAATAGCAAGATAGGAAGATTGGTATTTTAGCAAATAATTGTAATATGGAAATTTTTTTATCCTAAATCAGTAAAATGTTAACTTCAATTAATCAAAGTAAAATTCTAAAACAGCTAAAAGCACTGTCAAAACTAAAAACCAATTTATGCTAAATTAACTGTTTAATAACGTGGCTTGAAAAACGGTGACGAACGATAATTTCAGACCACTTTTTCCCTCTAATTTTATGACTTGATCATTTCTTTTAGTTAAAAAAAAGTCAAAATAATTTCAAGCGAAAATAGTTTTTATTTATTAATGGAAAAGAGAAATTGAATTAAAAAATTAGAATAAAAGAACAACAAATTGTCAATTGTGATTTTTATTTTATTTCATTTTACTTAAACACCATAAAACATTTAAATTAATTCGATTATAAAAAAAAATTGATTAAAACCGAAAGATTTTTAATTACTTTTTTACAACCGAATGAATAAAATATTTGAGTAATCTGTTACAATAGAGAATATTTTATAAAAAAAAAAAAGCAGTTTCTTCTTCTCCATTTTCGGAAAGAAGAATTCTCAGATTAAGGAAATCAGAAGAAAGATGAAAGAAAGGGAAAAAAAAACTTTCCACCGTGACTGGTATAAAGGATATATTGAACAAGTGCTCTAGCTGTAAAGTGGTTGCACTTATCACCCGATCTTCAGCGCAAATCCCGCTTTGTTCGCTCACAAGCAAATTCGCGATTTACGAATCCGAAGAAAAGTTCCCAGGAGATGGGAACTCTCTTCACCGGAAATGGATTTATCACTGAAATTCTCAAACATATAACATTCGCCATTTTTTACCATAATCTAATAATTTGTTTTATCCTACATTGCATAATATTATTATTTTGTTCCACAGATTTATTAAAAATCACATTAAAACACTAAGCAGAAATTATTTGATATAAACATATTTATTCACCTACTAGAAACGCATTTATTTATTTATCTGCTAAAATGAATCATATGATTTCTAGATGACAGTGACTGAACATGTTCTTAAAAAATTATGATATTTTGTGCTGCACAAGTATACAGGATGTATCAAGAATATATATTTTTTGTTCTTTTATTTATTTATTATTTGTTTTTTGAAATGCAAAGTTTCAAGTTGTAGTCACATTGTAGTCATATATTTATCAAAAATATTTTGGTGTTTAGAATAGGCCTAAAAGTTCTTCTTTTTTATACCTATAATGCAAGATTTGAATTTTTTAAAGCAAAAAAAATTAAATATATTTTACTTTTTTCAATTTAAAAATGGAAAACTTAAAGCGTAAAGCAACAGTAAAAAAATTATATATATATGAAATGCAACTTTTAAATCTTTCAAAAACTTTATGAAAAACTTTATTTTCAGTCACTAAAAAGCATAATTTTAAATTTTCAACCGGTACTGAGGTTTAGTCAGCTATGTAAATTCTGCGTTAGATCCATATTTTTATAGGGATTTCTGGTGACTCAAATTTTACACCTCATTAATATATATTTTTTAAAGTACTCATATTCTCAACTTCAGATTTTTTGAATTTGAAATTTGCTCTATAATAATAAAAAAAATTTACATTTTTAAACTGTGAAATTGAAATTTTAGGCCCATTCCGGGAGCTCTCATTTTTTTTCAATTTGATTAAAAATGAAATTTTGTATTTCAATAAACGTTTATTTTTTTATACGTTCTAATACATACACGAAGCACAAAATATCTGAATGTTTCTAAAGCATGTTCAGTCAGCCGAAAAATTAACGTGTTTTTAATATGCTCTCAAACCTTTTTCTGTGATATAATTAAAATATGTTTTAACTATGAGATATAACTACTAAACTATGCTATGCAATATAACTTTCTTTCTGGAATAGAGTTTTAAAATAAATGAATAAAAAAAACCGTGGCTTGACAGCCCAAGGAGGGCCAGACCTACTTCACCCAGCCCAATTTTCTTGACTTTGGGCACTCGAGTGCAAGAGCAGCTGTTCCAGTAGGGTGGTAAAAGGAACGTGGAACCCCAGTGTTTAGTTCCCAATATTGTTTGGCACTCATTTGATCGACCTACTGAAGTGATAAAAAGCTTTAGTCACTCTTCCTAATGCAAGAATTCTTTACAGAAATTTAAGGTACATATGAGGTCGATTTGAGGTTTATTCGAAGTTCATTGCCAACGTTAAAAGATCAACCTCCCAAGGTGTATAATCAAGGTATAAGAAGTAGTTTTATTCCCACTTGAGGTTGATGGAATTCTACTGTAGAGAAACAGAGTTTAGCGAGATTGTTTTTGAGGTGTATGAATTATTTTTTCCACTTTTCAAGCAAACACGTATATTTGAGGTGAGAATACTTTCCCCTGATCTAAACTAAATTATTTCTGAGTTATACATGAGGTTCATTTTGTGAGGTGTAAATGATGTTGAAATTGAGGCTTATTAAAGGGTATTTTTCGTTCAAAACATAACCTTTTTTTCAACCTAGGGTGCATTTTGCTACATCTGTCAACCTCAAAACGCCTTATTTTTTGTAAGGAATAGAACCCCGGACCTGTCCCTCGGGAGCGCTACCACTCAGCCACTTGGTTTTATTCTTTTTAGAATAATTCACGGATTCTAAAATTTTTGTTACGCTATATTAGCTCAAAATTAATAGAAAAAGGAATCGTTGCATTATGTATGCAAATCAAAATTATAAAATCAAATTTTAATTGTGGTTTGCTCCAAGAAATTTTCTAGACTTCTAATAAAAAGCAGCAAACACAACTCTTGCCCCGTAGAAATACTTGAAATATATCTGCGATGTAGTTGAAATATTTCAGACTATAAATGAAAAGTTGTAATAACAGCAGCAAATAAGCTGGGTTTTTTTGTTGTTGTAGACATGAAAAAACTCTCGTGCACTGCAAAAATTACGCCTCATCTTTTTTAGTGTATTAATAATAATTTGAGTCTTTAGCACCAAATATATTAAGGAATGGTAAAATGTATATAAAAACACAGGTAATGATCTTGTATAAATCTTAAATGATTTATCACCTATTCAAAATTATAATTAAAAAATGTACACGAAAAAACTATATAACATTATATAAACATTTTAACTATATAAACTGTATATACTATATAAAAACTATATAAACTATCTATAAGCATTTCTTCTTTTTAATATTTGGAAAATTATAAAACTTTCCATTCTTATTTTTTTATTTTTTTTATTTAAAAGCATTTAGTTCTTGGTTATATTTTTATGTAATCTTATAATCATGATCTTTAACAATTAAAGGGGTAAATTGATTTGCAGTAATGGTTACTAAAAGTTGTTGCAATTATGACTTATTTACGCCCGCACTAGATCTGCACAATGGGCTATTGGCGACGGTCAAGGAAACATCCTTGATGAAGATCCTTGATTGCTTGAGCTTTCTTTTCAAAAGTAAGAAAACTAGTTAAAAAAAATTGCTTGGAACTTTTCAGATTTTTTAGATATTCAAATAGGACTTAAGTACGATTCACTACAAAATTAAGAAAACATTTTTTTAATATTTTTCTCACGAGCGCGGTATAGAAGAGCTATTTTAATTACTCATATCTTGCGCAGTTTTTAACAAAATTTTCTCAAATTTTAAAAGAATAATTTTGTAATCAATTTTAAATTGATTCAAAAGTCTTGTTTAATTTTATTGAATATTTTCAAAGTTATAGCAAAAAAAAATTTTTTGTATAAAAATATGCATATTTCCGTAAATATTTAAGCTACGTTTACGAAATTTTGTACAAGTATTGCACATAATTATTAAAATAATAGTTATAAGTTTTAAATTTATTACTATATTTTTTGGCAAAGGATGTTCAAAAAGGTTTTTTCATGTTTGTAATTTATTGTCGGTCTATTAAACCTCAAGAAGCTTTAAACTTCATTGATAATTGATATGTATGAGAAATCACATGATCTAAACACTTCTAAATTTATTATTCTGAGTATTTATTGAGAAATATAAAAAAAATGTGTTAGTATCGAAGAGTTTCCATTATTTTTTTCAACCCTCGTATGTATATAAATCAAAAACGCTAGTACATTTACGTGGATGTCTAAAATAATATAAAATTATACGGGTGTTGAATATTTCCATTTCATTATATTTTATTTTAAAATTCGCTTGTCAAAGAATATTTATAAAATACGAAGTCAAAATAAGAAAATAAATAAATAAATTTGAAATGAGCAGAAAAATGACACCTGAAAAATTTACATAACAAAATGAAAGTACCGATATTTATTTACGAGAATATCATTATGAATTTGAACAACTATTCGAAGCATTGTCTACGTTTTCAATTTGGCTTTTTAATCTCATGCTCTGATTCCTGCTTTTAAGTTTGGAGCTTTGCCAGGCTCAGAAATGTGTGAAGGTCTAAGTTTCAATGTCAAGGAAGATAACAAATAGAGTCTTAGTTTTATTTGTTATGCTAATAATTTTTTATTATTCGATTGCCAAAATATGTATATTGTTAAACTTTGAAAAAGAAAAAAAATTTAGAATGCATTTGAGAATGAAATAATTTTCAGAAATAGTAAAAATATTTTTCTTGGATGCAAGTTTTTAAATTTTAATACTTGGTCAAACGTTCATACATTTATAATTGCTAATAAATAATAATCTCTGTTTTCTAGTGAAAAAAGATTATCACGAGAAAAAAAAATCAATATACAATTTTAAATTTTTAAGATGTATTTTATAAACTTTTATGACGTATTTTATAAACTCTTATAATGTATTTTATAAATTTTTATGATGTATTTTATAAACTTTTATGATCTATTTTATAGAGTTTTGTGATGTATTTTATAAAATTTTATTCTTTTCTTTATTCTTTTTATTCATTCTTTAACTTTTATGATATATTTTATAAACTTTTATGATATATTTTATAAACTTTTATGATATATTTTATAAATTTTTATGATGTGTTTTATTAATTCTTATTGAAGTACTTTGTACAACTAAATAAGATTCTTTTCGCAACACTTAAATATTTACTTTATTTTCTTCATATATAGAGAGAACAGTCAGCAAAGAATTCTGTTAGGTTAAAAACATTTCGTTAAAAAAATGAATTCTAAGAGAAATAAAAATAAACAACTTAATAAATAAAAATGCTGTTGCCAGCCATAGAATTTCTTGAAAGTTAACTTAGCAACATAAATAAAAATGACGTACAAGTGCAGCTGAATCAAAATTATGATACCTAAGCGCTTGACATAACACTTATGATGTATTTTATAAATTTATATGATGCATTTTATAAACTTTTATGATGTATTTTATAAATTTTTATGATATATTTTATATACTTTTATAATGTATTTTATAAATTTTTATGATGCATTTTATAAATTTTCATGATGTATTTTATATACTTTTTTGATGTATTTTATAAATTTTTATGATGCATTTTGTAAACTTTCATGATGTATTTTATAAACTTTCATGATGTATTTTATAAATTTTTATGATGTATTTTATAAACTTTTATGATGTATTTTATAAATTTTTATGATGTATTTCATAAACTTTCCATCAAAAAAATATGAGTGTCAAAATGTTTCAACAGCATATTTGCTCAGAGTCAAGTATTGAAAAACAATAAATGATACAATTAAATTAAAAGTTTAAAAGTAGTAATTTTAAAAGAAATCATAAATTAAACTATAAAATAAAAATTTTACACTAAGAAAACATTTTGAAAACAATTTTTTACAGCATAAAAACAACAATAAAAAAGTTGGTAAAAATATTCGAAATTATAGTTTCATTTACTACTAACTCACAATTATTATAAAGAATTAAGGCTTGTAAAAGGAGTACATTGATACACATTGTCAATTCAAGGCATTTTCTAATCAGTTGGCTGAAACTCTTTAGCTTCAAAATTTATTTTTAAATATTTAAAAATGATTCTTTGAAGCAACATTGGTTTATCTTTAAATAATCATTCTTAAAAAAATACTTTTATATGCACTCGAAAAAAGTTTATTAATATGTAATCTTATATTACCTAAGTACTTTTCAACTTTGATGAATCCTTCTCCCCCCCCCCCAAAGAAATTTTTTTCTGTTGATTAACTTAAAAACATTTTTCTATTTCTGCTTTCTTTGTTTTGTTTTTTAACTAGTATGTCAAGGCTTCGTAGCTGTTGTAGTGTTCACACTCATTTATCATTGGAATTTTTTACCCTTTTATTTATTTACTTTGTTTAAAATCGTCATTTACATTGCTTGTAATCTAAGAAGCAATTAAGTTTTTTTTTTCTAATTGTTCATTTAATTCAAATTAGTGATTTAGCAACATTTTTCGCTTATTCATGGAGGTTAAGCGAAATAATTAATTGTTCTTACTTAATTGATTTTAATAATTAATTAATTGTTCCTAGGTTTAAATAATCAAATATTTGTTGGCAAAAACTTGCTTCAATTTGCCCAAAAGCTATAACATTTTCTTTCTTATAAAATGTAAAATTGCTATTGGAACTAATTATGATGCGTTAAATTTAATCCCCCTTTCCAAAAAATAGAAATGCAAAATTTGTTTTTCCTAATTTCAAAAGTAATTGATGCGTGAGAGGTTTTATGTATTTGTACGATTTTGTGCATGTGCAAAAAAATTCTAGTAAAATTACCATCCTGTACGGTAATAATATGTCTAGAAAAATCTATAATTCTGGTTGATGAAACCAAATCAAAATATACGATATTTAAGCCATTCACTTTCGTAATTTTTTTTCTCCATATGATAATGGTTTACCGGAAATTCTGGTTTCCAAAATTATAGCTCTTATTACCACAAATTTAGTAAAAAAAATACCTAACTGAAAAATAATTTAATCGAATAAATGATTTTTATGTAATACATAATAAAATTACTGGTATCATTATAAAATAATCAGGTATCATTATAAAATTATCAGGTATCATTGTAAAGTTACCAAATTTCTACATATTTACTTCAAAAGAGCATGGTAACAAAACTATATTTTATTCACCAAAGTCAATACTAAAATGCTTTGTTAAAAATTACCGAGCTTTTTGGTGTTCCCTCAAAGCCAGAAACAATATGAATTTCACCGTAATTTGGAAGTTATAATCATACTTCTTTTCTCAGAGTGAAAATTTTGTATTTTATTCTATTTTGTATTAATGTATCTGTTTTGATCAACAACAAAAAGTAATATCTAATTATCTATTATTATTCTCTGTGAGCAATTACCTAATAGTGTATTTAGTAGATAAATGATGATAAGATGTTTAACCTTTCACTAAGGTAACCATCTTATTTCTGGCCACCCCCTAATATTGTCCGGAAAAATATTGGCAACTTGCCTCACTTCTTAATTCCCATCTAATTATATTGACACCTGCTCACAGCAATATGTCGATAATGTGATCAATATATCAGTTATCCTCCAGTATGCTTTTGTTGTCATCCTATTTGCAAAGAGTTGGAGAAGATACAAATAACATTAATCAAGCAATATAATATCTTTCCTGTTTTACCCGTTTCTATACAAAAAGAGATGCAGTATAAAACTCTGTTAAAGTAAGTAAGAGAGAATGTTGTGCCTTGTAACAATACAATATTAAGATCCTTAAGAAAACATTGGCATTAACTTAATTTCTGATAATGACATTTACAAATCAATAACATCACACTCTATGGTAAAACTACCAGATAATGGTAAAATTTACCATATTTTTGGTTCTGTGGGAACACCAAAAAGCTTGGTAATTTTTACCAAAGTGCTTTGGTAATGATTTTGATCAAATTAGCAATAAAATACGGTTTAATAAATTTGTGATAAATCTTCGAAGTCTTATCCCGAATTATTAATAGTTTTAATTAGAGCTTGACATAAAAATTATTTTTTGGTTAAATTTGCTTTTCAAGTTTTTTTTTTGTTACAAAAAGAGTGGTAATGAGACTTATAACTTTGAAATCCAAAATTTCTGGCAAAGCATTACCCAATAAATGGTTTAAATGCCGTATATTTTGAGTTTTATTGACGAGAATTTATGGTTCTTTTCCTCAGAAATGTCATTACCCTACAATACTGTAGTTTTATCAGCATGTTTTTCTTCGTGCAGCAAAAGTTCCATATCAATAAGTTTTTGTTTTGGTGAATATTTGGTCTTTGTTTTCTTTACTGACCGGCCGTTTTAACTACTGATTTTAACAAATTTTTATTGGTTTTAATTGTTTGTGTTGCTTTATTGGTTTTAGCCGATTTCTTTGCTTTTACTGTGTTGTTTTAAAAAAGTGAGAGATTATAGACAACTAGTTTTAGTTCTAGATTTTTTAGCGCTACTTCTATTGATTTTAAAACACTTTTGACAATTTTTATAACAATCTAGTATTGGTTCAATTGATGCCAAATTTGAATGGTTAATTTATCGATTTATTCCTTTATTATTTATTGTTTCAATTTATGGAGGTCAACACTCCCCTGGTTTTAAGTAGTGGATTTTAATGGCAATGTGATTTTAACTCATTGTTATTACTGCTGTATGTATTAATGTTTTAAATTTTAGTTCACTATAAAACAGCCATATCGCTCACTATAAGATCGCCACTATGAAAAGCATTGGGTTGGGGAGATTTCTCACCCAATATAAAACAATCTGGATCTTGGAACTTGATTTTTATTTTCTGTGTTCGATTTCTTTTTTCTAATTGCACCTATAGTCAATGTATATGTCCCAACTACTGGTAACTAGATGAATTATGAGCCTGATGTAATATGTGCTTTAAAAATTGGCATTTTTAATTAACGCCACGAGTTGTGGCTCAGCTAGATCTCTTCGCCGTAGTACCGGACTTGGATCACATATTGTGGAACTATCGTGACTATATTGAACTTCTCTGAATACTCTTTGGGAGTGCACTGTTAGAATTTCAATTCTAAAATTATGAAATTATGGTAAAATAAACAACAGCACTCTGCCCATCCGATTAACCATAAAGTTTATGGTAAAGAACATTTTTTACGTTTACGGTTTTAAACCCGTTTGGAACTAGTATGGTTATAAAATCATAAAAACAGAACTATATAGTTTTTTTAATTATTTACTACTATTATGGTTCAGAACCGTAAAAAAGAAATTTAACTGGATATTGGATATAGTTTAGTGACTTTATGGTACTTTCCTCTATGTGTGAGTGAGAGTAACGTATCCTAATAGCCCTGGGTAACAAATTGGGAAGTGCAGGATAACGGAATCTCTTCACGTACTGAAGGGAAAGTGGAAATATACGTTGTGTCAATGCTGAGACTCGAACCTTCGTTCTGTCGGTAAGGATATTGACCAACTAGCCTTCTCGGCTAAGATATGTACCTATCTGCAAGGAACTAAGTGTCTTCAGGTGGGTCTAGTTAGTGCGATAAAAAGTTTGGCTGTTTAACCATATATGGTGAAAGCAGTTAATAAACGGTTTATCTCACAATTAATAGTTTGAATGCCATCCTATTTATGATAATTTACTGTTTTGTTTGAATGTGGTGCAATAACAAATTAAGGAAATTGTTATTTAACCATTTTTTTCCAAAACATTTCTAACAGCGTGGGAAGGAAACCATAATCCTTATGTTTTGGTGAAAGAAAGAAAATCTTATAATTTAAAAGAGATTTCCGTGCAATTTTGTTGTCATTTTCCTAACGTGAAACCAGTAATATTAATTCTTATAGAAAAAATATTATCTTCAGAAAAAATAATTATCTTTCACTTAGATAAATCTCAATTTTCTTTATTTAAACCATGCCATGAATTATTATTGATCACGAAAACATGGGCTGCGGAACTAATTCCAAGACATAAAATAAGCCTAATTTTAAATAATTTCGATATTATTTCCTACAGAGAATGTGTTCTAGTCTATTGGAATCTCTAAAAGACCGGACTTTTCTTTCCATTATTTTATTTAATTAGCTATGTTCTATAAGTGAATTTAAGTTTAATGTGTTCATTACATTATTTAAACAACAATTTACTTATTAAGAATTTAAAAGCTGCGAATTCATTCTCTAGCATATACATTTTTAATGCGTGTAATTTTGCGAAACTTATTTTCTTAATTCAATTCCTTAAAAAATAAAATATTTGTTCTCTGGAATATATTTGAAACTTCTACATAATAAAATTACAATAATAAAATTACAAATAAAATTGTCTTAAATATTTTAGGAATATAAAGGAGAAAGTGCTCTTTTAATATTTCATAAGAAAATATTTTTTGTATTTATTACTGTATATATTGTGCTTAAATTTTTCTTCAAAAACTTGTTTTTTTTTCTCTTTTATAATTCAATAATTTGGAAGAGTTACAATATTTAAAACTAACCGTATAAGGATAAAAATTTATATAAGAATAAATCAATAAAGGAATTTATTTTGAAAACTACTTTTCAATCGTATTATAGGGCATTATTTTAAAAATGTGCTATAGATAGAATATTGTAAAATTTATTTATTTCAATCCACGATAATTTTAATGTTTTATGCAGAAAAGTAAGACTGCCATTTAAAACGGAAAAACATTTGAAATTAAAAATGAAAATCCAAGTGCGGTTGGACATCAAGCAGGTAAAATTGTTAAAAAAGACGTTTAAAACATAATTATTGATTTGAAGCACTTTTAAGCGACGTTGAAGTTCTCAAGTTAAAGTTTTAGGTCTTTAAGATTTTAGACATAATATTATCATTTTAGCTTCAAACTCTCAGATTTTGTTTTTAGATTCGTATTATCAAACAAAACGCAAATATAACTTAGAATTAAATACTTTTGAAAAAAATATAAGTTAGACTACTGACCGAATCTTGAGGAAAATTGCCGAAATCGTACTTCTCCCAAATCGTATCCCCTTCGATTTCTGACGAACAATTTGTGCAGAACGCTCTAGTGGATAAATTAGGTTGCTTTTTTCATGTTGAGATCCAAGCAGAAGTATCGCAAATTCCATATTTGATGCAGATGTTTTTTATATTTAATTGTTTAAAAATTATCGATTCAAAATATGCAAAGAGATAATATCATTTTTAGAAACAATCACCTAAAGTAATTTCTTCTGATGCTGTAGAATCAATGCAGAATGATAATTTCTTGAGGTTGAACCGGCTAGTTGCAAAAGATGGCTATATTCGGTTACAAGTTAAGAAAAAAAAACATTATCACTATGGAGAGTCTGTTTGCATCTAAGTGCACGCCAATTAGATGCCAAGCTCCCAGCAGGAACAAATGAGCATCGCCATCGCTTGAAATACGGTGCACAGACTCCTTTTTGCTTGATTTTTTATTAACAACAATAATCAATTAACAAGTAATAAGATTTATAAAAATTTTGTTTCAAAATTTTAACAAATATACGTCTCTCTGCTCGCATTTAAAGAAACTGATGAAAGAATAATAAAGATTGCAGATGGTTTTCTTCTACAGAGAAGCCAAAGTAAAAATTCTTTATCTCGCATTTGATTTCTTAAAAGCATATCTGCATAAGGGGTGTAATTTTTAGTGGTCCAATCAAATTCAACTGTCTTGCTGTGTCATGTAGTTTTTTTTCTTCTTTTTTTTCAAAAACGAATATTCTCCTTTATGACGGAAGTTTTGTGTCTCCGTCAGTAGCCGCCCATAGTTGTATAGTGTAGTACATGAATGTTCATTTAGGCCATTAATGAATGAATTGAACTGTTGAGTTTCCAGGAAATAATGTACAAATCGTTGAATGTAAATTTAGATTTTATTAAGCATAATTTGAGATTTAGACAATGGCCATTTCTTCATCTAAAAAATAAGAAATCCCTTAAAGGGATGAAATCAGAATACTCTCTATTGAGAGATCATACAGCCAGAATATCATTTCTGACGGTTAGAAAATTGAGACTGGGGAGGCCCCCAAAGGGCTCCCAGCCTCCACGAATTTGAAATTAAATGTGAATATAATTATTCCCAACAGACATAGAAAGTATGGGTAGGAGATCCATAATTTGGCGATTTTTCCTAATATACCATAGCCAAAAGAAAGCCAACTAACATATCAGCATGGATGTAAAAGAACACCTTGGCGATCACGAGTCGCCAACAAATTTATGAGAATTATTACAACCATGCAACCGAAACATTTAGCCGTTGGAAATTTAGAATAAAAAGTTATAAATTGATTTTTGTTTTCGATTAGAGGCGACAGTGAATTAATATGTCTGCATAATTAAATAAAAAGTATCCGTTACATTGATCTGGAAGAAAAGAAATAAATATTTTATGTTCGTTTAAAAAGATTAAGTTTTTGATTTATTTTAAATATAATTCTTCTATTAATAAAAATAAGCTTAAGTAATGAAAGATATTTTTAAAAGGATAGAAAATAAATATGTAATGCCAATTGTGGCATCACATCCTTATTTATATCGAAATATGTCGCCAAGTCTCAGATTCCAGTAAAACTTCGAAACTGTATACTTTTTTTTTTAAATACTGAGATATGTACCGAAAAAGATAGCACAAATAAAATTTCCGTCTGTCTTATTTAGCTTTTAAAAGCTTTTATATTGTTTTGAAACCATGATAACGAAATAAAACGGAATTATATGTAGTCACTGATGATTACTTAAATCTCATACTGCAATGGTCTTTCCTTCACTTGCAACGGAGTACAGTATAATGCATAACTACAAATGCTTCTTGATAGCTAAGATTAATATTTTTATCGCAAAGCACAATCACAAACTAATTTCCTCTTTAAGTTAATTAACCGGTTAGTGGTGGTATTTAGAATATTCAAGGTTTAAAAGATCTTCAAAATACAGCTGAAAAACTTAAGGAAGATTCGATAGCTATTATGGAATTAAAGTAAAATAATTGTTTAGAATTAGGATCGTAAATTATAAAATTGGTAAAACTAAATGTTATATGTGAATTTCAGTTTTCTTTTTAAGTAAAAAATACTACATAAAAATTAATATTTTGAATGGAAATTTATTAAAGTCAAAATTTAATAACTAAAAATTAAAATTAAAACATTTCAGAAATATATGAAGAGAACAAATTACATGCTATGCTTTCAAAGCTATTCTATTTCATGCTATATTTCATGCTATTTGTTCTTCTATTTATTTATAAACCAGGTGACTATGAAAATTTTAAATCTTTCACACTTTTCTTTCTCAAAATCAAGGTGGATATCTGAACAAGTGGAAACGCGTTGTATTATATTATTTTTAAGATTTTACAAATTTAAAAGCTATATCGGTATAAAAAATAAACTATATTAGAAAGAAACCTAATCTTTCGTGAACAACACTACGTGATACAACGATTTAATATGGTTAACGTCATGAACACTAAGTTCAATTTGAACGTTTGCGTTCATAAACATCTACGATATTTTATAGTAATCATTGACATCCTATATACTTAATAATATAAAAATTTATTTTGCTTCCAAAATTATGAAGGTGAAAAAAGTCGACAAGCTTGGCACGTGCTTTAAAATTTAGATTAATGAAACGTTATGGATATTTCCGCCAATAAGAGATCAATAAGCCATTTATTTACGCACTTTGTTTGCCGTGCCATAAAATTAATTCCAAAAATACCATAAGGCTTTTCATCCCTGCCGCATCAACTCATTTTGATATCCTGGAATCTTGCTTCATTTGTACAAATGCGATTCCCTTGTTAACGACGTAACATCCTTCACCATTTTCTTCATAACTCATGGAAATGCAGCCTGTCTTGATTTCGCTATCACGACCATTGCGTTTTTGTAATTTGGCATTTTATCTTTATTTATTTTCTACTTTTTTCGTTCAAGTTATCGTTTTCTGATTCTAATTTCTCTTGTTTTTCTCATTCATATCTAGCGAATCTTGAAAAAGGATATCTATCTTTTCTTTCCCCAATGCCCACCTGTGTTAACATCCGTCAATTCAGGTATATACAGGGCGATTTTGTTGGCCTCTTTTTCAGGGGCACCATATTAGATGGGCCAACGTTGCTCCCACAGTGAGGACAGATAGTACAGAGAAGGAAAAAAAATCCATGCCTTACCCAAAACCTTCGATCCCAAAACCTTTTTGATGTAAGGACAGTTCCCTGTCCCCTACACAAGCCGGTCGGCAGGATATCTATCTATATTTGATAACTTAAAACATGATGATTTTTCCACCTTTATAATTTTTGAAGCTAATGAAGTTTTTACTTTATCTAGTATATCTTTTCGCTTCATTATTCAATTATGAAAAACTTAATTAATTAATTAACAAAAGTTAAATACTAATTAATTAACTTTTGTCAAAATATAATTTTAAATATATTTTCATAAAAAATTCTGTTCTTTTTTTTAAATTTTTGCGTCAAAATATTGATATTTCAGACACTTAAAACTATCAAGAAATGCTTTGTTGCTACTAACAGATATTAAACATTTTGGTTTAATTTTGATTTTCAATGATAATTTTATTTTAACCAAATTAACTATAGATCGCGGGACTAAAAATGGCGCCATAAATAGTAAGGGATTTAAAAGAACCTCCGTTTGTGAAAGAAAGGGCCTTACAAGAGTTTTCTAGTGACGTCACAAACAGTGACGTCAAACAATTCCATCGATTCTCGTCATAAGACCATTCGTTCAATAACGTGCGGAGGAGAGAACATTGCACAAAAGGCGGGAACTCAGTTATCAGCAGAAAGGTCTTGATCATAAATGTTGGAACATTTTGGGGGTGGGAACTAGTATTCCTTCTGTTTTAAGACCATTTATTACATTTTGACACGAAGACGGAATTTTAAATTGAAATTTGATGGGGAAACGCTGTTGAATTTTCTTGAAGTGTCACATGATTTATTCAGTAGGTAATGGGATGAGCTTATTGAACGTGACCTAGTAAAAATATTTTTGTACTAAATATGTCAAAATTTTCAGGAAATTCTGATATATTGGAATTTGATTTACTTGGAATCTTGTTTTAAGATAATTCTCTGTGAAACAAATATTTATTTAAGTAATAAATTATTTTTATACAGACCGATTGGAATCTAAATTAATAAATTTAACGAATACTTGGTTAGAAATAAAACATACTAGTGGCAAATTATTGCATGTTTAAGATATAAATCGTAAACAATGTGTATTATGGCAATTATCTGTACCAAGTTTAAAAATTTTAGACAAATTAAGTTTTATTTTTGACATCATTGCTTAAAAATATTTCTATCGGCATCTTATTTAAGAATAATCCTTCTAGAAACAAGATTTGATTCATGCACTTAATTTATTTCATTACAATTGATGTCTAGTCAAGTAAATTCAACTAAGATTAATTAAGAATTAGAAAATGCCAGTTGAAACCATTTATTACATTTTGACTCGAAGGCAGGAATATTAAATTGAAATTTGATGGGGAAACGCTGTTGAATTTTCTTGAAGTGCCACATGATTGTACTAAATATATCAAAATTATCCTGAAATTTTAATGTATTTTAATTTGATTTTCTTGGAATCTTGTTTTAAGATAATTCTTAATTAAACGAAATTTTTTTTAATTAATTCATTAATTTCACACAAAATGATTGGAATTTAAATTTGTGGTTTTAACGAACATAATTTGCTAAGCAAACTGAAAATACCAGTCTCAATTTATTACTTAAATCCTAAGCAATGTATATTATGGCACTTATTTGTATCAAATTTACCACTCTTTGACTCATTAAATATCTACTTACTAGGAGGCTTCCCCCCCTGCTCCCTGGCGCTCGCCAACCCCCGGAACTGCTTTCGCAGTTCATTTCGGAATGCTTCGCAATCCAATACTCTTTTTGCTCGCTCATTGGATACGTTCCTAACGTCTAGCTTTTGTATACTTCTTTGAATACTGAAGTTCCGAAAACTTTTCACTGTAGAAAATTCTAAACCAGTAAATTTCAATATTAATTTGAAATTGCAAACAGTTCACATATTTTTCTTAATCACACTATTCTAAATTTCAGTTGTTGAGAAAAGTAACTGCTGTAAGTTTTGTTTGAAAGTCTTTCCCACCAGAGTGCTAAAGCCATGTGTTGTAAAACAATATGAAATAGTACTCAGGATAGTAGAGAGAGAGAACTTCCTTAAAAACACAATTGTTAATTTGGGCATTTGGCGATACAACACTTCTAGAATTGAAGGATTTGTTACGTCAAGCGCTCAGGTATCTTAATTTTGATCTAGTTGCGCTTCATGTCATTTCGATTTATGTTGCTAACTTAACTTTCAAAAAATTCTATGGCTGGCAACAGCATTTTTATTTTTTAAGTTGTTTATTTTTATTTCTTTAAGAATTCGCTTTTTTTTTAGAGAAATGTTTTTTAACCTAACAGAATTCTTTGCCGACTGTTTTCTCTATCAATAAAGAAAATAAAGTAAATATTTAAGTGTTGTGAAAAGGATCTTATTTAGTTGTACTAAGTACTTCAGCCAAAATTTGGGAGCCACGTAAGAGAATTATATATATTAGATCAGAAACACATCATTAAAAGGCAGAATGCTTTGGTATTTTCAAAACGTAAACAAAACAAAGCAAACGTTGCCACCGGCGGAAAAGAAATACAGCTAAAATTTGGAAGCCACGTAAGAGAACTATATATAATAGATAATATAAATTCATAAAAAAAGAAAAAAATTCGGAATCTCATTAAAGAATAATTTTAGAAATACGTTTTGATTTACCCAAGTATTTTAATTTATTAAAATTGATTACTAAATAATAGATTGCTCTAACTGAGATTAATTATAAAGAAACAGAAAATGCCAGAGGTGGATTCAAATTTTTTTAAGACCTAAATTTTAGGCAGTGTATATAATGACTCTCCTCAGAACCGAATTTGCCAATCTTTGAACAATAGAAAACGATTTTCTTATAAATGCATAAAAACAATTGTCTAGGAATCTCGTTATAAGATAATCATTTTATAAATAAGAACTTATTTAGATTAGTAACTAATTTAATAAATTACAACTTGTGCCCAAACTTAACAGTTTTAACAAAAATCAATTTAAGATTAAGAGGGAAGAACGGTTTATGTCCAGGAGAGCTGATTCTGAGAAAAAATGAATTTCAAAATGGACAAGAAAAATTTTTCCACAACGCAGCCTAACTTAACTGAGTAATAACTCTCGGAGAGAGACTAGTTTCCCCGTTATTAATTTGTCAACACTCACAAATCCTCAAAATGTGCCGATCCAATCGTCATTTTTGTGAAAAATGGACATGAACTGTTCTCCCCCTCTCTTGATCCCCAATTGTTAAGAAGATTTCAGTGGCAGAATTAAGCATTTTATATCCTAAATCATGTGTATCACTTTCTACTTATAGAAACTTATTAAAGAAGTGGATTTAGTATCACTTTCTTTTTTCAATTTTGTCGGACTCTTTTATAGACTCTTTTCATAGGAAGCTATTAATGTATGTAATCCAATATTTTAATGAATAATTACTTTATTTAGTATATCTGTGAAAATATGTATGGGAAAAATTTTAAATTACATCCTAAAAATAACATATTTTTTCATGATCTATTAAGCAAAAATAATACATAAGTACATAATTTTATGTGGTACTTTTTTCTTTCAAAACTGCAAATTTATAATTCTGGGAATTTCTGAAACTGCAGCAGAAACAATCAAGGAAATATGCATTTCTGATAGCTTTTTTATCGTTTCATCCTCTATTAAAATGAAAAAAACTGTTTTAATGCATTTAGGGGCCGTTCAAAAAGTACGTACATCCCGAAGGGGGGGAGGGGATTTGCTATTATGTACGGTTTTGTACGATGGGGAGGGGGGGAGGTATTATACAAAGTACGTACTTTATAAACATACACCAAATTTAAATTTGACTTTATCCTACACCCTCCTTAAGTAAATATTTAATTTTATTTAAAACATAATTATTTTAATTTTTATGAAAAAGGGGGTAGACTAATAAAATGTACGTACTCTAAGGGGGGGAGTAAGACCTTATGTACGGTAATGTACGAAGGGGGGGGAGGGGCTCAAAATTTCGCCATTTTTGTGTACGTACTTTTTGAACGGCCCCTTACTTAAGATAGCTATTTTTGAACAAAACTTTAAACCGAAAAATATTGCAATCTTTAGAAAGAAAATAACTTGACTAATTAAATGATTTTTTTTTACTTCTAAACAAATTCAAATTTTTAAAGCCCATATAATTTTTCCAAATTTTTACCATAACTGTTAAACTTGATTTAATTATATAGACAAATGTATGTAGAATCAGATCTTGCTGCGTATTGTACTTAAATTAATTGCCGGGACATTACGAATAACTGTAAATTCCATCATTATTTACTATACTTTGTACTGATAAAATATTAAGAAAAGTATTGTTATTTTGTACTGGTATGATATAAGTTAAAAGTAATTTTAAAACTAAATGCTTTACAAGGTGTTACGCTTTCGAAATTTATAGGTTAGTTAAGGATAGTGTTAGGTTACTTAAGTTTTCGAAATCTGAGTAGGATATTGCACTTTTATAATTATAATTTTGAAATAAATAATTATGTGCAAATCTTTTACAAAGACAATAATAAGTTTGGTTTTTTATTTACTTTTTTAAAAATTTATCTCAAGTAAGCAACTTAAAATGTGTTCCACATGCTCAAATTGCTCATGCACTAGTATGCTCATGCACTAGCTTATAATCACAATCTAGTAAATTAGTCCAGTTTTATAAACAAAGCATCTGGGTAACATGTATAATATTCGAATCATGTAACATGTATAATATTCGAACATGTATAATATTTGTAATATGTATAATATTCGAAGGTTTAACAAGCATATATATTCGAAAATAATAAAGTTTAGTGTCTGATCTTCAGTTTTGGAGAGTAGGCCGTGTTTAAAGATTATCGAATCAGATGATCTTTCATTTGAGCTGAGATTCAGGTCCACCAAAGCCCAATTCATTCAAAGACATTAAATGTTATTGGAAGAACTAGTAATACTTTATTTTTTAATGCTTTTATACTATTATTATATAATTAACATATGTTACTATAATTGTAATATGCCTTATACGTTGCAAATTTATAAAATTGTATCTGCAATTGCAATATTTACCAGTTTGTCATTTAAAATTGCAGTGTGTTCCACAATGATAATTTAGAAACGAAAAACTATGCTTTGTTCGCCCAAGCTCTGAAGACTCCTTTGCTCGTCTTTAATAAGAGAATTCCTAACTGCACCATTTTCAATGCTATGCCTTAAATCAGTGTTTTTTCAAGTTCTATAGATATGAAAGAGGGAGAAATTCCAAAAGTGAATAACATTTTAAAATATTCGAAAACGAAAGTTTTTTGACTGATGATGTTGCTTTCTGCTCTGATTTACCACCTACGGCAAGCTTCTCTATTGTCCCCATTATTTTGCTTTCAATTATTTTTCCTTCCCTCGATTCAGTTTCTGCTTTTTGTGCTCTGTTTTGTTCTGATAATTAATATGATGCTGTTCCGACGATGAGCACTGTGTTAGAGATCTGGAAACCTGTTCACCTTTCTTTCATTTCCACTATGAAGCAAAAGAAGGACAACCTTTTAAGCATATTTTTGGTTTCAGGTTTTTGGGAATTTTCCTTTCTGAGTGTCTTGTTAATAGAATTACATAACGAGTTAATTCATTTTAATTTGTGGTCTTATAAGATAATATCCCTTTGAGCGTTGACCAAAAAAATCAATAAATTAAATTGAATAAAAAAGGTATGAATGATTTATTTATTTTTTTCCCCAATTTACTTTAATTTTTTACATCGCGTTTCCTTTTCTTTTATTGCCTCGATTTAGCAAAAAAGTTTTTTTTTCCTTTCCGATTTCACTTTGGTTTTTTTCCTTGAAATTTATAGTTTTAAAATGCTTTGCTGATCGTCCTTTAAACAATAACAAATTAATTCATTGATAACTTTCGCCATATAAGGTAACGCTCTAGTGCGAAGGCAAGAAATAAAAGGTCCCAACAAATAGCTTTTTTTTCTTTTTCGCAATTTCATTTCGACTCTTAAAAACAGGCTTATCAAACAATGATGGAGACTCATCATTTGAAGCAGAAAGCACGTTCCATGCTAGGTAAAATATAATAAATCTTGATTGAGTAAGGACAATGATATTTTCAAGTAACCGAAGTAGGCACTTAAACGATTTCTGGAACTGAGAAAGTTCTACTCATTGAAATGAATCATCATTTATTTGTTTCCTTTTCTGGTCATTCTCATTTACGATAAGTACACAATGTGTCACCATATAAGTTGTCAAAATGGGTGATTTTTGCGTTACGTTTTCTAATAAATACTTATTTGTAAAGACCTGATGCGATTTATTTATTTTCAATTACAGGTTTTATAGCTTTTTTCAATCATTTTTAATTAATTAGATTAAGTCGGTAATATTGCTAATTATTTACATTAATAAATACAAATTGGATGTACAGTGCGCAAAATAAAAAAACGGACCATTTTGAATAATTTTTGATCTAGTGATCGGATGTTCACGTTCAAGGTCTTAATCGTGCAAGGGGGGGATTTCAAGTAAGCTCACTAATTTGCGCGAGCGAAAGTTGCGAAATCAGACACGAAAACCAACTCTCTCTGAATAAACATGCCTTTTTTCGACAGATTTAGATTTCAGATGTAGGCAATTGTTTCAAACTGATCCAAATAGTTAGGTGAGGAGAGCGACTAAAAATTTGAACCTCTTACTTTTTGTGCATTCAAAACTATATATGGAAAACTTTATCAGAGAATTGAAACATTTTTGCACCCAATTATAAAATTCGCTTATTCAAGGATAATTTCATGCAAAAAGTAACTTTATCTAAAATTTATTATTTTTATTATTTTATTTAACAATTGTCGAAAAACTTTTGAACAGTAAGCTAGAAGGTTTTTCGCATCATTTTAAAAAATATGATTTCGCACGGAAAAATACAAACTTTGAGCCAAATCGGTCAAATAATTTCCGAGAAAAACAATTTAAAAATACGAATTTTTCAAAATTCTTACCATTTGACCGATTTTGATCAAGTTTTATACTTTGCAATTTGAAATTCTTTTAAATTAAATACCCAAAAAATTAGTAAAAAATTGTATGCCTAAGAATCTAAAACTTCTGTACTATTATTAGCTCAAAAGTCATTAATGGTGGCCAGTTTTTTATTTTGCTCCCTGTACATGCTTGCAAATAAACATCAGACATAATATTAATGGACATCACAATAATTGTCATGTTCTAATCTTGATTTTATAAAGTAGGAACCTTACCCCTGATTTTATTTTTCTGTAACCTTATTTACAAACAAATTTTCTTTCAAATCTTCAACTTTTTATTTATAATCATGTCTAAAATGCATTTTTAACGATAATAATATATTGCTGTGATAATAATAAAGTATTTAGGGCAATATACTTGGATAAAACTGTGTAAAATTTTAATCTGTATCACAAATAAAATGTTATAAAAAGTATGCAAAATGCTTTAAAATAAAACACACATATATAAAAAGTAACAACCTTAAAGTACAACCTTAACCCAAAGCAAATCAATGCATAAGGAAGTGATATATTTTTGAGAGATTAAATTTATTTCCGAATCATAAATAGGACTTTTTGCTCCATTTGAATGAGTAAAAAAATCATATCACTTACTTTTTGACTGGTATTCTTCCATCTCTGTCTGTCAAAAGTTGTACTTTAGTGTGAGCTTTTTCAAGAAATACAGTCGCTGGGGAGTTAATTGCCACAAGATTGTAGGCCATTTTTAACAAATTTTCAGTCCAGAGCTACAAAGGGAAAAAAATTATTCAAAAATAAAATTACTTTAAATACTTTTAAAGCAATTAACAAACTCTGAGCCGTGAGTGCTCAAGAGATAGAGCGCCCGCCTTCCAATGTGGGGAACTGGATCCGAATCCGAGCGATGGCTGGATCCGGCTTGCACCGAACACAGTGCTGGCGTACAATATGGCTAGAGATCATCGGAATGTGTCCCCTTGCCGTCTGGCTAACCATGGGAGATTCCGTGATTTCTGTCTCCATGTAAAGCAAATGCTGGTTAGTTAGATCAAAAAATCCTCCACGAACGCAAAAGTCTCCTAATTCTTGATCAAGAAGTTCCCTTGTCTTCTGGGTTGAGTTCAAAACTCAAATGCTTTTTATTTGGTTCAAACTTGCACGGCTACGGAGCTGAACATTAATCGTAAATCCAAAAATTGGGTCGGCTGTTCAACGGCAGATATATATAATTGTTACTTGCTCAAATATGTTTTTTTCGATAATTTATTTTTTACTAAAATAAGAAATTTGATCAAAAATATTTATTTCGAAAAATGATAAAAAGAATACTCTTAAATATCTCAATGCCATAATCTAACTTATTTTGATTTAAAGCGAAAATGAATGAAACAGAAGTTTACCTATAAACGACTTATGAAAAGGAAAATATCAATCCAAATTCAATTGTCAAATAAAACTGTGATAAAATTTTAAAATGATAAAAAGTAAACTCTTACAACAAACAAAAAACAAATTTTGAAACTAATAAATGAAATTTGTTGATGGAAAAAAAAATTTAAATGTTTAACCATCCCGAACAATAAAGACTCTCATTTATAATTTATTCTCTTGAAAAAATGCTGACAATGTGACAGAAAAAAAAGATTCGAAACGTTAAATTTTCTTTTAAAATAAACAAAGATTTCTGCATTCAAAAAATTTTCAAAAGCGAAAAACAATAATAACAGGTTTGAATTTTCAAAATTCTGTTGTATTTTATTTGCCATTCATCTCTTTTTTTAACATATTCTCTAAGTCTGAAACTTGGAAACTACTTTTTATTTGAGGGTATAAACTAAATTTTGATTCGATAGGTTTCGTAAGAAGATATGCGTTTTAAATATATTCATAAATATTATAATGACGTAGAACTTCGACACATTTTAACTATACACACTTATATAATTACATGAAAATTTTATAAATAAGTATTAATAAAAGTTAGAAGTAAGAATAGTTAAAAAATATAAATTTATTATTTTTTGAAATAATATAATGTTAGAAGTTTGATATACGTTTATGGTGGTTTCACAAAATATTGAGCTTAAGCTGAAAAAGAAACAATTGACATTCTTTATGTAAAATATAAAAAAATACACACATAAATTTTTTCTTCTGTTTTCTAATACTCTCTTATAACATTATATTACTCTATTACATTCTTACTCTTAATATATAATATTGCATTCTTACTCTTAACATTTGCATTGCACGTAATATAATTTTGGAAAAATTCATAAAAATGCAGACTTAAACATTTTTTCTTCTTTTCAACTACTGATAAAAAATTTTATTCCATGTCATATTTTTTCTTCGCAATCCAAAAGATATTAGCTTAAACTTTTTGCTTAATTTTCTATTATTCGTAAAATTCTTTTCACATACACTGTAGAGAATTAAAGCTAAAATTACTGCATAAAGTATCGACACTTAGTGTATGGTACTTTTTACTGTAAAATGAATTTTTTGACCAGAAAATTTTGTGGAACAAAAAATCTAAAACACCCTAATTTTAAACTTAATAATTACCGTAAAATCTCTGAATCACTCTAATAAAACAAATGATATTGTAAAAAGTACAATATAAAATTTTACGGTAAAAATAAATTCCGTTGCAAAATAGATTTTACGGATGATGCTAAATTAAACTGTAATTTTATCCGGAATTTTTTACAGTGTAGTATACAATTTCTAAGAATATTTTTACTAAATTCATAACATGAATACTTAGTAAATTTTGATAAATTGTTTACTATTAAAGATTTTATTGTCAAATTACTGAATTCATGTTTATTATTACTACACTATTATTTTGATCTGAATATATTCAAATCAAAATAATGATCTAATATCTGCAAAATATCTTTGATAACTGCAAATTATTGACGTTTATTTTCAAAATTATGAACTGTTATATAAAACGAATAATTACATTTGAGTTTATATTATCAAAAAAACTACAACTAAAAATTTTTCTTCAGAGAAAATAAAAGACGTTGTTAATAAAATAAATTTTAAACAAAAGCAATCGCTTTTCGCAATTAATAGAAATATTGCTTTAATCAGAACAATTAAACACATTATTGTTTTTATCTGAAGTTATAAATTAAGCGATTTAATTAATTACTCACTTGTGCAACTTCTTTACAATTGCAACTGAAATGAATATAGTTTATATTGACTAATTCTGGAGCATATGCTACTGTAACTTGTTTATCTTCCAGAGGAGTATCTGGAGTACCCATTGTTATAGAATCTCTCAGTTTACCATCCTGAAAGAGACATACAAAAATAAACATAAATAAACACTATACACTGAAATTTTAACATACAGCAAGTTTATCACAAATAAGTACTTATGCATTTTATGTATATGTGTTATGCATCGTAAAAGAAACATTTATGTATCTCATTTATTTTTTATGTGCATTAAAAGATTCTCAGCTCTACTATATGGCTATATATTTCATGAAATATTAGCTACAATAACAATTGGCTGAAGATGGGGATGGTAAGCCGTTGGTCACACCTTATTCACTAACTTTTTTGGAACTGTTTTCAAGAGTTAGAAGAGCTGAAAATGCTTCTTGGACCATTCCACCTTTTCACCTAATTTACCAGGGAAAGTGCTCTTGGACTACTTTATCACTCAAATTTTGTACTATTGGATGTACTGATGGACCAGACGGCCATCACCAGGCTTATCAGTGGACATTTGAGATCTCTGTCTTACTACGATGGAACAAAGGTTTCCCATACCTGTGTAAAAAGTGTGCTGACCATTAGGCTACCCTTCACCATATAGTAGATTGTCTGGGGCTTTCCGGACAAGATCTTTTCACAAATCCAATTCTAGTGTTGGACTTTCTAAGAGTAACAGATTTCATAGACCTGATTTGGCGTTGCTAAACAACGGAGATATTTAACAAAAAGAATGAAATATTTATATAAAGAGAACAAAATAAAAAAAAACAGATCACGCTGTATAGCTTTTAGTCTAATTATTGGATCTTCACGTTCTAGGACTCAATATAAAAGGTTCAAGGAGTTGACCTCTGATATGCTAATTAATTAATACCATACTTAAAGAAGATATCGCAATGAGACACTGAAACATACTTTCTCTGAAAAAAGATACATTTTTTACGGATTTTAATATTTGATCGCCAAAATTTAGGGGATTACCGGAATCTCGAAAATATGGTCGTAATAGTTTGATTAGGAGGGCGGCTTTAATGGAGCTCTTAATATTAATTTTATATTTTTTTAGTCTTGGAATTCTTAATGTTAGTTTTAATTTTTGCGTCTCATACTATATCTTCAGAACTCTTTAAGTGAATTAGAAAAATTTGCTCATAAACATAAAATTCACTTATCCAAAGAAAGTTCCATGCGAAATAGAAATTTCAGTAAATATTTGTTATTTTTTTACTACTTTATTTAATAAAAGTCGAAACATTTTGGAAGAAAAAGCATAAAATTCTTGCATTATTTTTAAAAAACGCAATTTTAAATGTCAAAAAACAAAATGTGCGCGAAATCGGTCGAATAGTTTTAGAGAAACCGAATTTTAAAAAAACGACGCAAGAAACGTTTATGCGTCTTTTGTATGTTTGTTTATATCACTAAGTGTGTTTATGTATGTTTTGTCTCTACCACTAGGCAATCCAGTACAGATGCTGTTTAAGTCAAGTATGAAATATGCAGAAGATTAGAAACTGTACCTAGTCATTATATAGTATGCCTATGGGTTTTTCATTATTCATTCCACAGAATGCCAAATCAAACGCTTCATATTTTGACGATTTATCGTTAGGTATTCTTTAGATAAATGTCCTATATTATGGTCATTCCAGACAATAAGTGGAATATTCATAATTTTATTCCTTTATGTTGACATTATGATAAAGTTTTATACAATGAGTAGATATTTAATAAAATTCCGAATTATGTTAATGGTCATATATAGGAGGAAAACACTTTTCCTCTATTCACTAACTATTCATTTTTCATTTAAATTTGTCTCCTTAAATCAACATTAATAAATATATTAATGAAGCTCTTTCAGACAACAAAATGTCCTTTAATCATACATATTTTGTTTAAGAATATTTTCGATATAATTTATATTTATGATTATTATTCTGAAAGTTTTATTTGTAAAAATCATTTCATAACTTCAAAATTCAAGCAATCTAGTTCAGAATACATTACTTACAAAAAAAATTATTATCTGAAACAAAGCTAAAAATGAAAATAGATGCATTTATTTTCGGTTATTACGTTTCTAAATACTTTTACAACTGTTATCGCTTAATATTTACACGAAATAAAAGTATTTTACTACAAAATATTGTACACTTAATTGTTCATATTTAGATGAAATCAAATCTATAAGGGGAAAAATTATATTTTAGTTTAGAATTTTTCACCAAAATTTGATAGTTTGGTAAGCGTAATATTTTTTTAAAAGCAAAATAAATTATATTTATGATGTTAAACTTGCATTTCAACGATGATCATAATTCAATGTATAATTAAATTTATAAATGGAAGTAAATGAGATGACAAACTATGGAAAAGGAAAAGTTTGTAAATTTGATGTCTGTCTGCCCACGAATATTATAGTAAATATAAAAAGAGTCGAATCATGCCAAAAAGAATTCAATGAATTAATTATTTATCAAAATCAATGCATATAACAACATATTTGTCGATTCCTTAGAATTACATTACATATCTAATTTTATTTGTACCGCATAATAACCATCTTTAAATAGTATGTAAAACTCAATGATATAAACAGGCATCGGTTTCAAAGCACAGAAGAGAGAAAAATAATAAAGCAATAGAGTAATATGAGTTGTAATTGAATAATGTAGTTAAATAAAAAATTTACTTTCTCATAATGCTTCGTTAATCTGGTAATTAAATTCTGTACTAAGGAAAAACGTATGATCAAAACTGCCAGAATATGGTACAAATTGCAGTGTTTGGAGTTCTAAGAGAACACCAAAAAGTTCGGTAATTTTTGACGAAGCGATTTAGTAATAATTTTGAGAAAAATAACAGTGATATATGGTTTTATAATGCGTGATAAAATTTGTCAAATGTAAAATTTTGTATTTTTACCATGATATCTTAGAACATAGCATAAAAACCATTTATTCATTTAAGTTTAATTTTCAATTCTATATTTTTTACTAAATGCGCCATTATAAAAACTATAAATTTGAAACTCAGCATTTCCGTTAAACTGCTACCTTATAAATTAAAAAATTACCAAATGAATGATTTAAATACCACATATTTTGGTTTTATTAACCAGAAATATGAGTTTCTTAACCAGAAATGCCAGTACTATATCCTGGATCAAGTATCGAGAGAAATTTGCCTTCGTGGAGGACTTTTTGATGGAACTAAAAAGCATTTACGTTACATGGAGAGGAAGACCACGAGAACCTCCCACGGTTATCCTGACAGAAATAGGACTCTAACCATGATCCGTCTACCACTGAGGATATTTTACATCAGCATTGTGGTTCGTGCAAGCTGGATGCGGAATTCGTATCACCGGGATTCACCTCATTGGAAGGCGAACGCTCCATCCCCTGAGTCATCACAGCTCACCAGCGTAATATACACGAACGCACGAATGCCGCAAACGGAAAATTTGTCACCATAGCAAAAAAAAATTTATTACTAATAAAAAAATTTTAAAAAATTCGCCGCTTCAACAAAAGTTTCTCTTTTTCGAATTCCTTAAAAAACAAGAAAAAGAATAATTTCTACGCTTTTTCCTACCGATGCAAAAGCGATTTAAAATTACCTTCACTAGGTTTAAAATCGCACATCGCAATTCTTAGTTATGCGATTTAAGATCGCTCATCGCGTTTCATATTTTCACGATTTTATGTCAAATATCGTGTTTTATATTCACGCGATTTTAAAATGATGCAGCGAAATTCGTGTATACGCGATTTCTATATTACTGTTCTATAAAAATGAAGTATTTAAAAAAAAAATTTTTTTTTCATGATTTTTCAAACAAATTTTACCAAAATAAGATGGCAACGAAAGGGTTGAAACTAGTTATAAGAGTTAATAAATGCTAGTTGAAAGTTTTTTAATTGGGAATTTGTGTTTACAGAAAGTTTTACATTTTATCTAAGTCTGCTTCGTATATTGAGCTATTGTAGTGTTAAATTTTTTCTTGATCATAATATATAGTTTCGAATGAAATATAGACAGAAATATTATATACAAAGTACTTCATTATCTTGACCTTTGAATACGCTTCTTTTAAATATTAAAGTTAAGGGAATTATTTTCGAAAATTTATATTTAAGTGAAGAGATTTTTTCAAATACTTATGAATCTTAATCTAATTTGATAAGAAAAAAGAGAAGATAGAAATACTAAAAAAGCAGCATATTTGTTGAATGGAGCTGAAATGTGCTTAGCTTTTCAGCTTCATATTCGAATAAACTGGATGTTGATAATTTTAATCCTTCCTTTATTCTGATGAAGCTCAATTTTGATTTGCAAATTGTTTTGTTTGTTAGACTTTGATAAATTTTTTTACTCAAATATTAATTTATGATCCTTAATTTGCTCCAAATTTTTAACAGAAATAATATAGATTACGACGATTTCTTTTCAACCAATAAATGAGCAAATAACAACAATGCTGAAACTATTTCTTTTTTAAATCAAACAGTTTTCTTTTTGAAGCTTTTTACTTCTTTAGTTCAAACAATCGGATGAGTTTTCAGCACAACTTTCTTTCCAAATGAGAACGTAAAAAGAAAATGAAATTAAAGAGCAAGTCAAAGCAAGAGAGACAAAACCCCTGAAGAAACTTGAAAACTTAAATTGTGTCTTTTGTCTGAGAGGGGGAAGTTTGATGCGTGCAGCAATTTTCTTATCGGCCACTAAATATAGAAAACATTTCTCTTTATCTACGACGGCCAAAGCAGCCATCAAAAACATCTGATAAGAAAATATCTTCTTCTTTCTCCTGTCTCCAGAAACTGGAAAAAAACAGGAAGGAATGTGGAAAACTATATTTCATTTTGACAAAGAAAATAACTGGGATGGTAGATAAATGTTTTCTCTTTCATTAGTTTACTAACGAAAAGGCCATAAATAGAAATAAAGCAAAACCTCAAAAAATAAGTACACCTTTGATTGTATTTCTTCCCTTCGATTCTATATTTTTTTCTGCAGACTATAAAACAAATTAAATGAGAAAAATCTTTTGGAAAACATTTGGCAAAGAATTCAAAGGTTTTGATTCAAAAGGGGGCATTTGCATCATAAAGAAACGCTGAAGAGTGAAGTGGTGATTTTATACGATAAAAAACATGCTGAACATTGACGTTGTTTTTAATGTAAATATTTTAAACCACAAAATTTTTTTTTTATATTTATTTATTTTGACAACTTTTATTCCATTGCTTTGGTATCCTATAAATAAACACTGAAGTATACAAGAAAATTTTTTTTAAGAAAATAACTTTATTTTTTAAGTTTTTTAAAGAACTTCTTTTAAGAAACATTTTTAATCCTTCAAATAATTCCTCAGATTTCTTGAAAACTATTATTACAAATTTGAAATAAATAGTTTTTTATTGTTTTGGAAAATTATTCTTAAGATCATTAATTTTAAATTATTAAATTAAAATTATCCACTTTAAACCAGCAATTTTGACTTTTTAAAATTATTTTAAAAAATTTGAAATTGGTAGTTTTTGTTGTTTTAGAAACTTTTTCTTAAAGTCATTAATTTAAAATTTCTAAATCATGAGATAATAATTTTTTTGAACCAGAATCAGTTTACATTTAATGAAAGTATTTAATAGTATTTAAGAAAGTCTTTTAGAAAGGATATTTTTTTAATTTAATTACACCTTTTTATTATATTTTTCACTCTAATTAATATCTTTACTTAAATCTCTTTCCTTCGATTCAATATTTCTTCAGAAAAATCTTTTAGGAAACAATTGGCAATGAATTCCATAACTGAATAATAATAGATAGTCAAGATATGTAAATAAGGAAACTCTCAAAGAGTAAAGTGATGATTTTATGTGCCCTATAAAACAGTTGAACTTTAACTTTATTTTCAGTAAAAATCTTTTGAATTGATAAATTCAAAGTTTAGAGATGTATATTTATTTACAAAAACTTTTATTCTATATTTTCTTTTGTTTAGTAAGATGCCATAGTACATTTTTATAATGATTAAAAATATTCTCAGTGTTGCAATAATGGCTATTAATATTCTAGTAATTCTAGAGAATGAGTTATTTCAGTGAATTGTTTGGCGAAATTATTAGATCTGTCTGTTATATCGGTCCATTTGTTTTCTTAGAAAAGTAAATTCTAAGAATCATTTCCATTAAATAAGGGTATAGCTAAAAGTTGTGCAAATGGTTTTCATAGTTCTAGTAGTAAAAAGAAATTTAAAAAAAGAGACACTTTAAAGATTTCAATTCATTAAATCACTTAAAACTTTACAAAAACTAAATATTACATTTTCTTAGATCTGCAAAGAAAATATTGTCGTCAAAATATTGAAAGCACAGATTTGAAATGTACAGGGTGTTTATAAAGTCCCAGACCCATTTTGATGTTTAATTGCTCATAAAATAATAAGGATAGATTAAAATTAATAACATAAATGGTTAGATAGACTCAAAAAGTTTCATGACCCTTGTCAATGAACTTCCACGTGTGCCCCCTTCGTCGCACGGAGAATATCAAGTCGATAGTCAATTTCAAGCCAGGTAGTGGCAAGCATGTCGGCATCCATAGAGATATTGTGGTTGTAATTCTGGCCTTTAGGTCATCAATGTTCGACACGATCCTCCTGTAAACATTGTCCTTTATAAATCCCCAAAGGAAAAAGTCCAGCGGCGTTATATCAGGTGATTTGGGTGGCCAAGGAATTGGACCTCCTCGCCTACAGAAAAGACAGTCTCATCAGTCTTATACTTATACATGTTGGAAAATTTCGCATTTCCACAACTAGAAGACCTTCAACCACATGTCTTTTTGCAACAAGATGGTGCACCACCTCATTGGGGTATCATCGTTCGTAGTTCTTTGAATGACCATTTTCCAGGAAGATGGATTGGACGAGGAGGTCCAATTCCTTGGTCACCCAGATCACCTGATATAACGGCGCTGAACTTTTTTCTTTGGGGATTTATAAAGGACAATGTTTACAGGAGGATCGTGTCGAACATTGATAACCTAAAAGCCAGAATTACAACCACAATACCTCTATGGATGTCGACATGCTTGCCGCTACCTGGCTAGAAATTGACTATCGACTTGATATTCTCCGTGCGACGAAGGGGGCTCACGTGGAAGTTCATTGACAAGGGTCATAAAACTGTTTTCGTCTATCTAATCATTTATGTTATTAATTTTAATTTATATTTATTATTCTATGAGTTATTAAACATCAAAATGGGTCCGGGACTTTATAAACTCCCTGTACATCTATTTGCAAAAATTTTTATTCTATAATTTGTTTTTTGCTTAGTAAGATAGCATAGTACATTTTTATAATGTTTAAAAATATTCTCAGGCCCTCAATAATGGCTATTAATATTCTAGTTATTCTAGAGAATGAGTCATTTCAGTGATTTATTTGGCGAAATTATTAGCTCTGTCTGCTATATCCCAAAATTTGTATGTTAGTTATACATTTTTTCCCATCAAAATTATGTAATTTCCAAAACAGCTGTTTTTTCACAATAAAGTTTCAACTCTGAAGTTCTAATTTTAGTGATTGTTTCTATTATTTCAATAAACATGTAGCAAACAATTTTAAAAACACTATTATAGGACAGAGCGTATTAAACTACAGGTCACAACTCAAACTTGCAACGAGAAAAACATATAGCATATCATATACTTGCCGTTGTAAAAAGTAAATCAAAATAAAACACAATTTTTATAGTAATCATTTCTATGCTATTTTTTATTAAACAAAACTTCCCTCTTTTATGAAATTTGTTTGAGGTTAGCAAAATGAATTTGATAGTACTAGTGCTTCATGGAATTTAAATCTTTTTTTTTATCAATTTTTTTTACTTATCCGAATTCTATTTATACAACGAAACATTTTCCGCTTTTTCACAAGATAATTTTGTTTCATGGAAGACTTCTCTGTTGAGTTTAATTAATGAAGAAAAATTCGAAAAATAAAACCGAAAAGGAAAAAAAATTAAAATTCAAAGATAAAGTTAATAAATAAAATAATTATTTCTTCATACATTAAAATGTCGATCTTAATCCACCGTATTTAGAATACTCAAACAGTTATACTCATGGGAACGTTAAAGAGTTTCCAGATGAAAGCGAGTTCTAAAATTGATTAGAATTGTTTGAAAAGCCTTATTATAGGCTGTTATGGCATTGTACCCTATAATACCGTTAGTCTAGCAAATCCCTCTATTTCTCTATCGAACTGTCCAAGCTATTAATGTGATTTGGTTCTACCCATATTCTAAATCACTGGACCCTTGATGTCCCTTTTTTTACTTTAGGATGTGTGCGCAATAAGTCGAAAGAGAAAAATAGATATGTGCTGGTGGGATTCTCGAAAAATCGGATCCATTTCTGAGAAAAAGCCAGGATAATTCTACAAATAGATAAAGTTTTTCAAATTTGTGTTTTTTGTCAAATAGATACTGCTTACCCTTTCAAGAAAAAAAATATTTTGAAGCAATACTCTATTGTTTATTTCTAAAGCAAGTTCATATCTATGTTCTATTTTTGTTTTGATAATTGTTTCATAGTTGTTACTATATTTTAGGAAGTTAAACATAGTTTTAGAAAGTATGTTTGATTTTAAGCAAAATTGTCTTCGGGTCTTAAGCGACCTACAAGGTCCTATCATATTATTTTTTTAATGATGATGCAAAACTGATAAAAAGAATACGAATACTTGCCAAACACGAATGATCCAAAAGGAACAGAAGCAAAAAATATTCTTGGAAAAATAGCTTATTTTCACTTCGAAGTTGAATTTAAAAAAGAAAAAAAAACAAAGCATAAACGACGACATATTTTGAGGGTCCGAACATGATGCTCCTTGCAACGACGGCGTCAGGACTGGTGAAAATAGTAACATGTTAGAGAAAAGAAAATGTGCAGTTGAAAATGAAAATAATTGAAGAGAAATTTAAGGAAGGAGGGGGAGACAAGAGGATTCACGAATTCACGTCAAGTGGTTCTTGCTTGTTTTTTCTTGTTTTCGGAGATTGGTAATAAAACGCGCATTTTTTTAAACTGTTATTTGTATCGACTTAATTATATTTTTAATGGATTTAGCACAAAATATATATCAGAAATAATACATCAGATGCTTAGATGGCAATCTCAGGTGTGCAAAAATGTTATGAATCTGTGCAAAGAGTACAAAATTGTCTTTTATTTTCTTAAAACATAACTTCCTAACTTAGAAATTCGATCAAATTGTGTAATTTTTATTCAATTAAGCGTGATAAAATACATTCCAAACTACACGTCATTTGTCTAGATTGCAATATTTTTATTTCTTCTCTCGAATAAATTACATTTTGAACTAAAATATAAGAAAACGAAAAAAGATATGCATATGTTATTATTAAGGGAGTTAAGATGATCGTAATTTTATCGAAAAAATTCTATGTACAGTCCGCAAAAAAAATGAACCACCCTGAATAACTTTTTATTTAATGATAGGATTTTCGCGTTCTAGGACTCAATCTTAACGGCTCGAGGGGGGGATCTAAAATATTCCAATTTAATAAATGTAGACGATATTTTTTTTAAGTTACAAAAATCGTATACAAAAACGTTCTTTCTCTGAATAGACATACTTCTTTTTCGGCGGATTTGGTTTTCGAACCCCCCCCCCCAAATAGGAGGTAGTCGCAATCTGGGAAATATGGTTCCAATAGTTTGGGCAGGAGTTTGGAACCCTTAATATTAACTTTATCTCTTTTCGCGTATTTCGCTATATCTCTAGAACCTTTTAAACGAAATGAAAAAAAATTTACAATTAAAAGTTAATTAAAAATTTTACACATATCATCAAAGATAATTCAAAAAATAACTTTAAGTAAATATTTATTATCTTTTATTATTTTCTTCAATAATAGTCGAAAAAGTTTCGTTTTGTAAGGTATGCAATTTTTTGCTTTATTTTGAAGAATGTAATTTTATGCGGCAAAATACAAAATTTGAGTAAAATCGGTCAAATAATTCCTGAGAAATCATATTAAGTATTTGATATTTTTGAAATTAAATGTGAATTTAGATAAACAGATTTAAAGACAAAACTTTGAATGAAGAACTTTCAACGAAGTTCATGAGTTTGCAGACGGTTCCAATTTAGAAAATTGTGTTATTTTATGTTTTCAGTGATTAAGTTTCAGCATTTTTGCTGTAACTTTGGAAGTTTTATGAGAATTATGACATATTTGGTGTCGAATTGCTCAAAGTAAAGCAGGTTATAACATATAAGTTTTCAAAAAAATCGAAAATTTTGTTAGTAAAGTTCTTAAGACTACTTAAAGATACGTTTTTTTGCATCACAGACTACCCTAAATACATCAAGTTTAAGCCAAAACTGCTTATCGGATTAAACGCTTTACCCTTTCTTTAGTTTGCACAATTGGAAACAATTACGGATCAAATTACGGTATAAGGTGCAAGCACTTTCAGTGCATCATCCGTAAAATCCATTTCTACGGTAAAACATTGTACCTTAATTTTTTCAATAATATTTATTTAATAATACTGTTTCAGTGATTTTATGGTAATTATTGCTATAGAAATAACTTTACATCGGAATTTTTCGTTCCGTATCATATTCTGGTCAAATTAACATTACGGTAAACATTTCTAATACTCCAAGTGTCGATTCTTTTTGTCGAATCTGATCCGGATATTTAACAGAGAAAAATTCAAAGAATTGAGGGCTAAGAAAGTCAATACTTTCAATTTGAAAATAATATGGAACGGCGCAGAATTTTTTCACTTTTTTTTCTCCTGAAATCAGCATCCAAAAATCTGCTATAATCCGCTATTGGTTTCTAATTAATTTTTTGACTGCAGACATTTCTTATGCGTTAACACTGCAGAAAATTTTACCATAATATCATTCAAATTTTCTATAATCTTAATATCTTGCTCAGTTGAATCTTATTATCATGCAAATTAATTTCTCTTGATTTTAATTGGATGATGATATATAGTTAAACTGGTATAGGAATATTGTTAATTTCAACACTTTGTAGGGTTTCAATAGTTTCGTATGACACTATGCACTGAGATAAAAAGTACAGTCAAAACTACCAGAATATGGTAAAATTTATCGTGCTTCTGGCTCAATAGAAACAGCAAATACTTGACAATTTTTAATCAAGCACTTTGATAATGATTTCGGTAAAATTAACAATAAAATATGGTTTTATAATATGCGATAAAATTTGGTAAAATTGATAAATTTTGGTATTTTTAACATGATATCGAGATCATGGCATAAAAACCAATTATTCGGTTACATTTAGTTTTCAGTTTTATAGTTTTTACTAAATGTGTAGTAAGAGAACAACTATAACTTTGAAAACCAGAAATTCCGGTAAACTGTTTATGAACTGAAAAAGTACCAAATGAATAGTTTAAATACCGTATATTTCTATTTTATTAACCAGATATTTGCTTTTTTACTAAAAATGTCTTTACAAGCACAGTAGATTTGCCTGATTTTTTTTCTCCGCGTAGTTCATGGTAGAACCTATTTCTTTTTTAGAATGAGCTCTTATTAATTAATAGACATGAAGATAACAAATGACTATACGAGAGGCCGTGGTGGCTCAGGGGATAGAGCGTTCGCCTTCCAATGAGGCGAACCGGGTTCAAATCTCAGTCGATACGAATTCCGCATCCGGCTTGCACCGACCACAGTGCTGACGTGAAATATCTTCAGTGGTAGAAGGATCATAGGTTAGAGTCTCTTTACAAACAGCTAACCGTGGGAAGTTCTCGAGATCTTCCTCTCCATGTAACGCAAAGGAGGGTTGGCTAAATCAAAAAGTCCTCCACGAAGGCAAATTTCTCCCAATATTCGATCCAGGAGTTCCCTTGTCTTCTGGATTGGGTTCAAAATTACAAGGCTATGGAGTTAAACATTAGTGGTCGTAAACTCATGAAATTGGGCGGGCTATTCAACGACTGTTATTAAAAAAATTACTGAACGAGAGGCCTTGATGGATCAGGGGATAGAGCGCTCACCTTCCAATGAGATTAACCGAGTTCGAATCACATTGAGGACTGGTCAATACGAGTTCCACATCCGACTCGCTCTAACCACAGTGCTGACGTAAGATATCCTCAGTGGTAGGCGGATCGTGGCTTAAAGTCCTTTTGCGGTCACGCTAACCATGAAAGGTTTTCGTGGTTTTTCTCTCCATGTAACGCAAATGCGCGTTACTCTTCCATCAAGAAGTCCTCCAAGAAGGCAAAATTTCCCTTGCCTTTTGGATTAGGTTCAAAATTGCAAGGCTACAGTTTTGAACATTAGCAGACGTAAACCCAAAATTGGGTCGGCTGTCCAACGATGGTTATAAAATAAAATAAAATGACTGTACGGCAGTAATAAGACCAGTTACAATAAACTTGTTATATTTTGAGATAGAAATATATAATTTTGCACAATTTTCCTTCCTTCACTTAAAAAGAAATTCCAAAAAAAGATTGTATTCTATAAAAAAAGGGATCAATTCCAGAGGAATTTAATCTCAACCACTTTAAAATTATCTTCAACCTGTTGCACCCATGTCGTGTTGAATCTTCAATCCACTTCATTTGCGTGCGACGATGTAGAACTACCCAATCTCGGCCAGGGATTTTAAGCGGCCGTAAAAAACACGATTCCAGATCTTCGTGACAATGCACCTTCGAATACCATTAGTCTGGCAAAGAGGAGGGCTCCTCTCATTCCTTATCCGACACGCAAAGCTATTAGAGAGGTATCGTTCTGGCCGGATTCTCAATCGCCGGACTCTTGATGACTTTCTCTCCTTCATTCTTTATAAACTTCGGAATATCTACATATTAAGTTCGAGACGAGGAATAAGGAGAGAAAATAGAATTTTTTTTCTGGAAATTGAGTTTAGTTATAGAGAAAAAAGCTATGGTGATTTCGTGGATAAGAATTATTTTTCTGGATAAAATGAGGGGTTATGTCTTCAGTGTGATGAGGTTTGTTTACAATATTAAACAAACGCTGCGTGCTTAATGTCTATTATGTTTATAAGAGTAAAGAAGGAAATAAGAAATATAAATATTTCGAAACGAAACTTATTTTAATTTCTTTTTGGAATAAATTATAGTTCCTCTTTATTATCTTAACAAAGGAAATGAATAAATAAAAATATTTTTTAGGGATAATATTGTTGCAAAAATAAATGATTTCCTTAAATAAATTCAAAATCAACAAAAATTAAACATCCATTCAAATTCGACGTTTGATATAAGTAACGTAAGGAGATGTATTGCTTAATGAGGAAAAATTATATTTGCTTTTGCTTACAAAAATTTTTCTAATATATGTTTAAAAAGTAACGAATATAAATCCGATCATAATAACTGTCCTTATAACCAAAATATCATAAATTAAAACCATAACAGCGTGAACTGGAACCTTTAAATAATGTTAAACTAAACCATATAAGACGCTTGGATGCCTATGGGTTTGTAGCAAAAAGTATAGTAATTTTTTCCCAAAGAAGTTGGTGTAGATGGTAACAAGCCATATCGTAGGGAGCTCAACAGATACACTGAGAAAAAAAAAATTATGGTCAAAACTACCAGAATGTGGTAAAATTTACAGTGTCTCCGGCTCCATGGGAACACCAGACAGCTTGGTAAATTTACCGAAGCGCTTTGATAATGACTTTAGTAAAATTAAGAACAAAATATGGCTTTATAATACGTCATGAAATTTTTTTAATTAGGTAAAATTTAACAGTTTTATCACACCTAGAGCATGGCCTAAAATCCATTTATTTGATTAAGTTTACTTTTCAGTTTCGTAATTTTTACTAAATGTGTGGAAATAAGACTTATAATTTAGAAACCCTGAATTTATGGTAAACTATTACCTTTTTTTTCGTTATTCTGAAATCAAACGCAAATCAAATTTGTAAATTTTTAATGAAATTAAATAAAATGATATTTGCTCATTTATGTAAGTTTAAAACAGTTGACAAAAAGAAAATATTTTGTTTTCCGCTTTGTAAAATTATATAACTACTGATCATTAAAAGTTTTATGCTTTAACTGTTTCTTTCATTAAGAAATATTTCTTATCAATTCGTATTAAGCCTGAGTATTAAGTTATGATCCCTTTGTAGCTAATTATATACGTCGATAAAATTAATTTTTGTTCATTTTAAGCTAAGCAATGTGAAAATAGTACAAAAATGCTACATAAACAGACATGCTAAATGTCGGTTCTGTAAAGAACATTCAGTAGAAATTAACAAACTTACAACAGGAAAAAAGGCGTTGGAGCGTTCATTTGAGAAAAAAAAATCATAATAATGAAACAAAGAGCCGCGATGGCTCAGGGGATAGAGCGTTCGCCTTCCAATGAGGCGAACAGGGTTCGAATCCCAGTCAATAGGAATTCCGTATCCGGCTTGCACCGACCACAGAGCAGACGCGAAATATCCTCAGTAGTAGACGGATCATGGGTTAGAGTCCCCTTGCCGTCAGACTAACCGTGGGAGGTACTCGCGGTCTTCCTCTCCATGTAACGCAAATGCGGGTTACAGGGTAACAAAAAAGTATAGGGATCACTTTTGTGGGTATCTACCACTAAAGTTCTAAAACCATTTTACATATATAGCTTACTGATCTAAAGCTCTGCTATTAGACTTTCAATTGCAATACTATTTCATAAGATCACAAAAATGCCTTTGAAGAAATTTGACAACAGATTAGCAAGATTGACAACAGATCAGCAAGTGCAATTCCTGAGACCAGAACAATGGATTCCAAACAGTTCTGATGCTGCACCATGCAACTATTTCCTATGGGGACATCTGAAAAACAAACTGAATAAGTGAAGAATTTCTACATTGAGAGGCCTTCAAAGAGCTATTAGAGAAGAGGTGAAGAAAATCCCCCAGGAAATCATTTTGCGGGCTTTAAAATCCTGGCCGAAGCGTTGTAGACAAATCTATTATGCCGGAGGTCGACATATTGAGAAGCATCGCTGAATTTATGTAATAAATTTTGGAAATATAAACATTCAAAAATGATCCCTATATTTTTTTGTTAACCTGTAGCTCCATCAAAAAGTCCTCCACGGAGGAAAATTTCCCCCAATACTCGATCTAGGAGATCCCTTGTCTTCTGGTATGGGTGCAAGATTACAAGGAAGCGGAGTTGAACATTAGTAGTCATAAACCCATAAAATTGGGTCGGCTGTTCGACGACGGTTACAAAAAAAAAATGAAACAAAAGAAAAGTTAGAAGTTTGCTTGGAGCATGATTAATCATGATACAAATCAAATTAAATCATGATGTAAATCAAATCAGAGTTGGCTTGATTTGATTTATATCATGATTAAAATCGTGGCTTAAATCTTTTGATTCTTTTTTTAAAAAATCATTCATTTAAATCATTTGATATTTTTTTAATAGAAATTATTTATTTATGTTGAAAATACTTTTTATATTATTTATGCATTCACTCACAAGGGTTTTATTTTTAAAAAATTTATTCATTGATATTAAAGGTTTTATCCGGAGAAATATTGAAAGAGAGAAATATGTAAATTATTATTTGAATAAAAATAATGAAATAATAAGAATAAGAAGATAAAGAAAGAATAAAGGAAGTTTAAATATGGATAAAAGTTTTATAAAGCTTTTAATTTTCCCTAAGCTGCATTTAAAATAATTTTCTGTTTCATAGACATATTTCAATTGTACCCTTTCAGTTTTATGTTCATTTAAATTCAAGTAAATACTTTTTAAACTTATTAAATAAGTAGTCTGTACACATAATTAATGGAGAAAAATAGCTTGTTCTGCAACGAGAAGTTTAGGATATATATTCTCTTTTAAGATTTCTTTTTATCTAAATTGATCTTTTCTTCATTTAATGTCTAACTGAGAAATTTGATCTTTATCTTTACAAATTTGCTGATTAGCTTGAACGAAATCAACTATGATTTTACAGTCTCTGCCCAAATTATTAGACGCATTATAAGATTCTATGTAAAATCTTAATTATCAGGTGATACTGTACAGTTTTGTTGTTTTTATGTGACTGAAACCAGTTTGCACTTGTTTACGTTCGTGTATCAATTGGTAAAATTAGACGATATATCATATAAATTCGATGATTGGATAAATTAGAGGATATATTATTCAAATATAGAATATTTATTACATCAGGTATTATATTAGTACATTATAATATTTAGACCAAATTATTAGATGCATTATTGTTTTAATAATTATACTAGGAGGCTTCGCCCCCTGCTCGCTGGCGCTTGCCAACCCCCGGAAATGCTTTCGCAGTTCATTTCGGATTGCTTCGCAATCCGATGCTCGCTTTACTCGCTCATTGGATACGTTCTTAACGTCTATCTTTTGTATACTTTTTTGAACACTGAAGTTCCGACCACTTTTCACTGTAGAAAGTTATAAACCTGTGCATTTCAGTATTAATTTGAAATTGCCAACAGTTCACATATTTTTTTTAATCACACTATTCTAAATTTCAGTTGTAGAGAAAAGTAACTGTTGTAAGTTTTGTTTTAAAGTCTTTCCCACCTGAGGGCTATAACCATGTGTTGTAAAACAATATTAAATAGTACTGAACGCCGGATGTAAAGCATCGGATTCGATGAAGAGAATTTTGTGAGAATTTTTTTGATAATTCGGTGAGAATTCCCCCGATTAGACATATGATGCTCACTACGTGCTCTTGCTCGCCGAAGCCTATCAATTAAAACGTATTAACGTTTTATATAATATAGATTAGCTATATGATGCTCACTACGTGCTCTTGCGCGCCGAAGCCTATAAATTAAAAATGAAAACCGTTGCCAACGCGAGAAACGAAATATCATCGGTTTTATTGATACATACGTACGTATTAGCGTTTTATATAATATAGATGTTTTGCACAAATTTAAATGCAATACTTTTATATTGAAACATACATCTAATAGGTTTTTTTATCAAGAGATTTTTTATATACTTCCTATTTGTGATTATTTTTAATGTAATGCATTACAATGCTAAGCAATGGATACTCGAACATAAACAAGTGTAAACCAGTTTCAACCGCATCAAAACAATAATGCTGTATAGTATCAACTGCTAATTAAGATTTTAAATGGAATCTTATAATGCGTCTAATAATTTGACCAATCAGTCTAATAATTGACTGTATTTATTCACTGATTAATTAGTAATAATTAGATAGTTATTTTTAACAAGTTTAGTTAGAGAAATATTAAGCATTTTAATTATAGTAAAGGTTTTAAATAATATTGAGCATTAATAAATAATATTGAGCATTATTAACATATTTTTTTTCTTAACTTTGATTGCTAAATTGAAGGAAAATTTTTAAAAAATCTCATTTATACGCAAAAAATCCTTAATTCTTAAATTTTTTTTAAAGAGAATCAGAATTTTTGGCAACCTTGGCTAAGAGTGACCTTCCCCACCTGTTTTGAGTCGCGTTTTTTGTTCAGTGTCTTGATACTAATGAAGGTTTTTAAATATGAAACTAATACCTGTTTATAAGGTATTATTTGGCCTCTTTTTACGTTGTTCAGATTCATTCATACATAGCACAAAGTTATTTTACTTGTAAATTATTTTTATTTGAATTCAAGTTTTGAATCCAACTTTAGATCCATTTAGACGCATTGCATTTGAATCCAAATCCAATTTGTGAAAAAAACTTCTTTGATTGTTTGTTTTTTTCTTAAATATTAGTTTTTTTTTCGGAGTTTTTAAGGGATTAGGGAAATTATATACTTTGTAATTTGTCTACGAAAAAACTGTAAAATGATAATCAGCACTCTAAAAGTATTAAAATATGTTGAAATACATTTTTAAATAATATTGAATTTTTAAAAAAAATATCTCGTACAGCAAACAATTATTAATAAAATACTTTTTTCCTGATAAAATGTTTTTGTACTGTTTCCCAAAATTTAGTTCTATAACGTAACTTTTTGCAATATGATACCATAAACGCGGAAGAAATGACTCCGAAACAGTGTTAGCATAAAATAAACAAATGAGTAACAAACTATTACACCTTCATCGACATAACAAATTAAAGCTTAATCAATCGCTATAGATAACACCACAAAAGTAATTAATAAAGGAATCTCGATTCCGAAAATAATTGTATTTCTTTGACATTATTTTCACTCCAGCTTTAGATAATTCAAGTTTCATCTTATAAGACTTGCTTTCTCACGTAATTGGCTCGCTAATTCTTGCGTGCCACCAAATTAATGCAACTATTAATTAGATCACATCACTTTGGAAACTATCGCACGTAACCATTATTAGTAGCATAAGAGCGGTAAAAGAAACTCGATACAACCACGGAGTATTCAAGGTACGATACTTGATGATTTAATAACGTATTCAAATATCACCTCACAAACTCGTTTAAATCTCACATCTCAGATTACCTAACGTCGTTGGAAAACATAATTAATCTCGTTCGTTCAAAGTCGTCCACCGTATTAACACGTTGTAGGGACATAAATCAACGAACTAGTTTGTTGCATTTTCATTTGAAGTGTCCTTCACTTTCGGATTTCAGTTGCTTGCTCGCGATAGATGTAATTAAGATTTAATACGCGGCGCACGAACATTTTGAATTTTTGACAAAAGTAGGAAGTTTGAAGACTAGTATAAATGCTGCAGCTGTACTTTTTAATTAAGCTTTGCATTTCTGGAAGTCTTATAAATTAATTTAAAAGACGTACTTGTTTGTAAGATGATGTTATTTTTTTTTTAAATTTAGATTTTCAACTATCTATTTATATTTATTCTCATGTGGCACCATAAACTGGAATATTTCTCTGTCTATTAGCAACATTACAGTTATTGTTCATTTTTGTTTGGTTTTCTAAAGTAAATAATTTAAGTAGAGTTAAAAAATAATTATACTTTGAATATTTATTTAGATTCATTTTGTTAGGTTGTGCAGCGATAGCTGTAATTAAGATTTAAAACGCGCGTCACGAACATTTTAAATCTTTGACAAAAATAGGAAGTTCGATGATTAGTATAAATGCTGCAATAGTACTTTTTAATTAAGCTTTGCATTTCTGGAAGTCTTATAAATTAGTTTAAAAAACGTACCTATCAAAAAGTTTTAAAGATTTTTCTTCTTTGTTAACTGTTAAATTAGCATTTTACTTTTAAACCTAAACCACATTTTGCTACAGGCCGGTAAGTTTGGTTTCTGCTTTCTTTTATTTCCTGCTCTTTGTCAACTGAATTCCTTAGCGGTATCGACACACTATAAAGAATAATTTTTATCTTAAGATAATTTATCTTTATTAAAAAATATTACATTAAATTATACCAAAAGATGTGTCCTGTGAAAGACTTTTGGTTCGTTCCATTAATTGTTTTCGATTTTATATAATTTTATTTTTATATTATTTGTGTTTATATATATATATATATATATATATATATATATATATATATATATATATATATATATATATATATATATATATATATATATACTAGAGGGATGTGCTCCCTGCTCGCTAACGCTCGCCAACCCCCGAAAATTAATACGCAATCTTATATGGTTTGCTTCGCTCGCTACTAACTTAGGTACATTGAAAATGAGCAAAATTCTAAGAATTCAAAACAATCATTCAAATCCGTATAAAAACTTTTTTTTAAAAAAATTACAAATCTTTTACATTTACAATTTTAAAATTACAATTAAAAATCTTTTCAGTAAATACTAAGTCATTAAAATAAATTTGAATTCAAATAAATGACATGTAATTCGTTAAACCTATTAGAAATGTTCTATAGTATAATTCGCGATATAAATCAAAAATCGTCAAATAAATTCGTAATATATAAATTCGTGAAAAAAAGCGCTTTCGACAAAATACTAAAATAGAGATCTATCGACAAAAACTACTCACTTCTGCCTAGCTTAATAGTATGCGATTGCCGCAGCTGATGCTCTCTGGTTATTTCAGATTCCGTTTATAAAAGCGCTATATGCTGAGCCACCTCAGCTAGATTTGGCATGTGACATTTTTAGAGGCAATCATTGGTCGATTCGCCGTGTAAGAGAAATAGTAACGTAAATAAAACAAAGCAAACGTTGCCACCGGCGGAAAAGAAATACAGCCAAAATTTGGGAGCCACGTAAGAGAATTATATATATTAGATATATTATATATATTTCTCAAATGGGGAACCCTAAACTAGGATATTTCTCTGTCTATTAGCAACACTATAGTTATTATTATTCCTTCTTGGGTTGTCTTAAGTAATAATTTACGTAGCGTTGAATAGTTAGTTATACTTTAAGTATTTATTTAGCATAATTTTGTATTTTTATAGAAATAAAAACCTGTTACGAAGTAATTATTCAGATTTATTTCTCTTCCGTTCTAAAATGGTTTAGAAATTTTAAATGGTGCCACAAGTGCTGCCATACCAATTATTGGGGATGGGGATGGAGCTTGCTTTTTCGAGCAATGGGTTATGCATATAGTACAATACTCAAGTTCTGAATCGAGAATTGCGTGATGAAAAAGTACAGCATGTTATGATTAGTTTTCTATCTTATCTCACGACATAAGTAAAAATAAGTTTAATATTACTATTGCCTATTATAATGAAATGTTCAGAACTCATATTTACTGTGGTTTGTGTGATTTAATGGCTTTCAGATAGATTTTAAATTATTTTCATTCATTCAATTCAGATAGAATTAAATTACTATAATTCAATTCATAAGGAACTTTAGAAATATCGTGCACATCATTTGAAATTAGGTAAAACTGGAATCAAAGTACTTCAACGTGAGGGCATGTCACGGGCGACAGCTAGATGGTCAAAACTTTGGCTAAAATATAGCTTGAAACTAATTAAGGTGTTGGAATTGGAGGACAAGTTGAAGAATTTGAATATTTAAATAGAGTTGTGCTGTGTGTACGATTTGGTTACCATTAAAATTTATGTACTAGGTAGATTTTATGGTTCAAGGTAGATTTTAAAGGTGAACAAGTTAGTCGCTAAAGTTGGCTATGGTTTTAAAATTATTTCAAAGATTTTTATGAATGGGTTTTCATTAAATAATTAAAGTTATAGAAAGTTTCAGCTCTGATTATTTGTCACCATGATAAATGAACTTGACGAGTTTATCTTCTCAATTTGTTTAAATCCTAAATACATCAATTTTGAAACAGAATTTAGAGAGAAAAACTTGGGTACAAGAAATTTAAAATGGCAAATAAATTGCTATATATTGTATCAAGTATTGATGAAACATTATAGTTTCAAGTTATGACATAATATATTTATGATAGAATATAACTCCTATGGTTAATATTAGCATTTATATCAAACTAATTCAGTGCTTTAATGCTATTTAATACGTGTCCCGTAACTAACGCTTAATTAGACAATTAATAAAAAAATAAAATAACTAAGAGTAATTGAATGAAAGCAGTTTATTTTAAAAGCGCTAATATAAAGCATAATCTGTTCCGTCTTACTCAAAGCATTTTTAACGAAGCATTAAAAGCGGAAAAAATTTCGGTACAATTCACGTACTGTATATTCTAACATTTCGGTAAAAAAAATAGACGAAAATAAACAAAATTCGGAAATTAAAAACCGAGATTTACAGTATTTAAACCATTAATTTGGCAATTTTTCCATTTATATAGTAACGGTTTACCGGAAATTATGGTTTTCAAAATTATACTTCCTAATACTATATATTAATTAAAAAATGCATAACTGAAAAGAAAATTTAAACAAATAAATTGTTTTTAAGGCATCATGATGAAATTATCAAATTTTACAACATTTACCAAATTTTATCACACATTATAAAACCATATCTTATTGTTGATTTTATTAAAATTTACTAAAACACTTCGGTATAACTTACCGAGTTTGTTTCCATAAAACCAGAAATACAATAAAATTTACTATATTCTAGTAGTTTTGGCTAGAATGTTTTTCTCAGTGTATGCTTAAATGTGACGATAAACTTGCTCTGGATTTAAAAAAAAAATAACGCATTATAATTTTTGAGACATAGATTTATTTACATGCATTAACAAAATTAACAATTATAATGTAGAAATAATAAACTAAGCATAATTTCTATAATATGTATGTCTATAATATGTATATTTATAATATTTGAATTGCACGGTTTTACTTTTTTAATTTTGCTTAAAGATTTTTAACTATAAAATGCCAAACTACACATAAAAAAACTGGCAAAATTATTGTACGTATGGTAATGACAAAAACTCATTTTTTCTTGCAGAAAAAACAACAACATAATTCTGGTAATCGAACAAAAATATACGATATTTGAACAATTTATATGGTAACTGCTTCTATTCATATGGTAACGGCTTAAAAGAAATTCTGGTTTTCAAAATTACAGTTCTTATAACCACACCTTTAGTAAAAATACAAAACTGAAAAGCAAATTTAACAACAACAACAAAAAATGGTTTTTATGGTATAAAGAGTCATACAGTCTATAAGGTATAAAGATAAATTAAGAAGTTTCACCACGTTTATCAAATTTTAACACTTATAATAAAGAATATTTTATTGTTAATTTTACCAAAATCATTATCAAAGCTCCTCGGTAAATTTAATAAGCTTTTTAGTGTTCCTACAGAGTATATTTTATTATAAATATAGTATATTTACAGAGTATATTTTATTATATATATACTTTTAAAGTATATTTTATTCAATATGTCTTTATGTTGTTGAGAAATGTTACATTTGCTGCATCCTACGTATTACAGAGCTTTTGAATGAAGTTTAATTTAATGAAGAGTACTAGAAAAAAAGATCATGCGTTATTGTTCGTTCAGAAGTTCAGATTTATAATAAACTCGCTATTAAGCATTTTAAAGTTTTCATTGATCATCAAAACATGCATACTTATGTTGAAATAAATATGTGTATTTTGATTTATTATGTGAACAGAATAATTAAATACGCAAAATGATTATTTGATTTCTTTATTTATAAAGACTAGATTTTCTTCAATTTAACGTATCGAGATAGATCTTTTATGTGTTAAATAAACTGCTGTTTGTAGAAAATGCAACACCATGAAGGAATCATCAGAATCAAATGAAATTCGCAGCAAATGTCAATTATAGGATATTATGCAAATTAATAAAGTTTCAGAGCCATCGCGCGTGCGTGGCGCGCGCAGCGCCCTCTGAATTGATGCTGAAAGCGTATAAATAAAGTGCTGTAGCGGGACGTTGAAAATAGTCTATGATTATTTGTTAGTGGCAAACGTTTAGTGAGACCTGAGTATGCCTCCACGACGGAAGAATAAGAAATTCAAGCAACTTACGGAGTTTGAACGAGGGAGGATAATCGGCCTTCGAGAAGGAGGATTTTCCTATCGCGCAATAGCAGCTCGTATGCAGCGGAACAGTTCCACAGTGATGCGAGTTTGGAAGCAGTGGACCGACGAGCACCGAACAACTCGAAAAACAGGCACTGGACGACAGAAGGTGACGTCAGAGCGCGATGATCGACACCTGCTCCGCATGGCGGTGAATGATCGCACAGCTTCCTCCAGGCAGCTGGCAGCACATTGGTCTACTGCTACAGGTGTACAATTGTCGGCTTCGTCAATTCGTCGTCGTCTGCTGCGCCGTGGATTGCGTGCAAGGGTGCCATTATACAGGATTCCCCTCACGGCGGATCATCGACGGCTGCGTCGGCAGTGGGCTCTTGAGCACAGAGACTGGCGAGCTGATTGGCACCAAGTTGTCTTTTCAGATGAATCACGCTTCAATTTGTGGACCCATGATGGCCGTGTTCGTGTTAGACGTTATGCCGGTCAACGCTGCTTTCCTGAGTGTATTATTGAACGACATAGTGGTCGAACACCCGGAGTTATGGTCTGGGGTGCGATTTCGTATCATGGACGATCCAATTTGATACGAATTGAGGGTAATCTCAATAGCAACAGATACGTCCGCGAAGTGCTACAGCCCGAAGTCGTTCCTTTCCTTCAAGGCATCCCTGGAGCTATCTTTCAGCAGGATAATGCACGCCCACATGTTGCGCGGACTGTTAGAGACTTCTGTTCAGCACAACGCATGCAACTTCTTCCTTGGCCTGCTTATTCGCCGGATATGTCGCCTATTGAGCACGTGTGGGATATGGTTGGTCGGCGTCTCACTCGTGATCCGCGTCCTGCAGTTTCCAAAGACGAACTTTGGTTGCGCATACAAGCGATATGGAATTCTCTTCCTCAAGCAGATATTCAACATCTGTTTGACTCCATGCCACGTCGTATAGCAGCACTTATTGCAGCGCGTGGTGGCTGCACCAAATACTGATTTCGGACGCTTAATTTGTTTCTTTTGTTTTGAAAATTTCATCATTTATTTGTATCAGTACAAGTCGTTTCTGCATTAAATTTCATTTGATTCTGATGATTCTTTCATGGTGTTGCATTTTCTACAAACAGCAGTTTAGAACGTAAAATATCCTTCACAAAGATTTTAACGAGGTAATATTCTCTGGAGATGATATTTCTCTGTATTGCTCAGAATATTTTTATATTTTCGAGTCTATAAATGTTTTTCTGGTAATCCACCAACGAGGCCTAGATAATATATTTCTCCATAAACATTTATGAGATATTTTCCACTTTTTTCGAGATTTCCCAATTTCTAGAAAGGAAAAAAAAGATGTGAAATTTGGAATCTCTTTCCCACGTGGGTAAATCGAAATCACAGTCTACATCAAAGTAATGGAGTAATATTTAGAAGATAATAAAATCTCGAAAAGAAACATTTTCGTGTAGTATTTTATAAGAAAGATTTGTTGAAGAGATGTTTATTCTTATGTAAAACTCTTGAAGACTGGTATATGTTTAGTTTTATCTGAGCTAGATATATTTTACCTTAATATGCCTGCTATATTTCTGTTAGAGTTTATTTTCTTTATGTTTTTTATGTTGCTGTAGAGGCTGATGCGAAAAACGGAATTTTAAATTTTAATTTGTAATAGAGAAATATTTATTTCATGTTTAACTTAGAGTGCAAAAAAAAATTTTAAAATTCAAACTTTCTAATATTCACATAGATATGTTGACAAAGAAACAAAATTTTTTTAAAGCTGTATTGAGATTTACATTGAAATGTAAATTAATACTTATTAACCAGCTCTGGTGTTCCAGTTATGATCGCCTTTTTAAAACAAGTAGAAAATCAAGTACTTCGAGATTTAAAATTAATTTTCTAAAAATACTTCTTTTTTTGTAAGAAGCAAATCCTATTTCACCTCTGATGTAAATCTGGTCATCTTTTCAAACATGTAATAAAGCAAGTATTTAAAACTTTAAAACCAATTTTCCAAAAACCACGTCAGCTTATACGGAGTCAAATTATATTTCACCTCTAACATAAATCTGGTTCACTTTGTGAAAATGTAGAAAAGCAAGTACCTCACGATTTAAAACCAATTTCCTAAATTCCAAGTCAATTTATAAAGGTCAATTCCTAATTCACATGTGATGGTAATCTTATCACATTCTTAAACATTTAGGAAATCATATACGTCGAGATTTAAAACCAATTTTTTTAAAACCTGATCTGTTTTTAGCACCTACAGTGTAACAATTTTCATTCTAAAATTACCATAGCAAACCGGCAGCAATATGTCCATTCAAATAACCCAATGTTCAAAGGGATATCTTTACCTTTACGGTTTTGAAACCGTTTACAGCTGGTATAATTAAGAAAATCGTGTAAATAAAACTATGTTACCATTTACAACTTGCATGGTTTTAAAACCGCGAAAATGAATTTTAAGTGGACATTAGAAATAGGTTCGGCTAGGAGTTTCATTAGCTAATGGAGATGGGAGATAAATTATTTTCTGACAAATGTACCGTGGAATTTTGTTTAATTAGTTTATCTTGTGGTGCCATCTGTTGTGAGAGATGATAAATACTAGACATTTTCATGGTAAACAGCTCTATGGCAATGCCATGTATGCGTGAATACAAGATTCGTTTTCGAGCAACCTAAGGTCACTAACTAAGGAATGCGGGAGAATGAAAACTCTTCTTGTGTAGAAGAAATTAGAGAAATATTGTGAAGTCAACACTGAAATTCAAAACCTATTCATTCGGTCATGGGATTGACAGATTAGTTCTCTTGGTTAAATATGTACCCAGTTGCAAGGAATGAATGGTTTCCTAGTGAGGGTGTAGTTAACAGAGATAAAATTATGGTTGGGTGTCATAAAAATGGGATTTAGCACTCATCCAAAGACGAGGGATCATCGATTCGAAGTGGAGTGTCCTCAACCCATAGCACTATAGTAAGAGGGGTCATTAATCCGAAAATTGGAGTGTAGCACTCATTTTCCCCCTACTATTGTTAATCCGATAGTAAGATTTACGGAGTGAATCTGCAACACTATTGTTATAAATCTAAGTTTTTCTGTGACCTCAAAGCAATCAGACAGAGAATATAATTTAAAAAGTATTCCCATGTAACTGAAGCAGTGAGATATTACCAGATTAAAAAATTTCATTCGCTTCACAAATATAAAAATATACAGTTTGGAAATAACAGTCAAAAATAGGAATTCGCTCAAAAATAGGCATCCATTTACAAGATTGATAGATAGATCAATGGATTATTAAGCATTATTATATTATGCAGCTTTATGTTAAGCTTTATTATATTAAATTATTATATTATACAGCTTTGTGAGTATTTTTTTAATTTCTATTAAAATGAAATTTATAGTTTTTTTTAAAAGAAGTCGAAGAATTCTTTTCGTATTTGTTTGCTTGTTCTTAAAATTAAATAAAAATTTTAGACGTAAGATTATCTGTACATAATCAGTTACACATAAAGCGACAACACCCAGATTCTTATAAATCACGTATTATATTATTAATTATTGCAATGGCTTACCGTGAACGTATGAAAAAAGTTTCAAACCTAATCACGTGTTCAGTTTTTATTTAAATATAATTATTCTTTTTAAATACAAAAACATAATTATTTGTTTACTAAATTTTAATTCAATTTGATTGCTTTGGTATTTAATTAATATTTGTTTATTTTAATAATAATAATGAATACCGTGCATTACATGTATATTTAATTCATTGTATGTCACTTAATGCATATATTAGATTATTAAAATATATTATATTAATTCTTGCTAAAATAAATAATATAATATCCGCATTTGTGTATTAATACGAGTAAGTACTTCTTAATAAAATATTTTATACATACTAGCAATCATCTCCTGTCGAGGATCGAAACCTATATCTTTATCAATATCTTAATTGAATATCCATCCCTTTTATGTTTCCCTATATAGAACACACGTACGAATATTGACATAAGCTTTTTGCTTGATGTGAAAAAAGGACATAACTCTATTTGTTCCGAGGGTGTGGTCAAAGCTAATTTAGAGGCAAAACTGCATGACATTTGGGAAAATGCTTGTCGAAAAACATTATTTATCAATATGCATCGCGAAATAATCCTGTTTTACTTTATTAAGCTTAAGAAAAATCCGTCTTTAAATTCACTTTTAAATTTTTAAAATGTAGAGATTATCAAAGATTTATATCTTTGATGATTTATTATGATTTATAGACCACGTAATGTCTCTTGATAATACGTTATTTAAGTTTATAACATTTATTTTTTTTATAAAATTATGAAAGATGATTTGGTATCGTATGAAAAGTTTAGTGCAATATTTTAGTAGACTGATTTCATTGCGCTAGTAGGAATAATCCTAAATTTCTGAAAATTATGAAGTGAATAATAATTATCAATGAGTACAGTAAAGGAAATTATGAAAGATGAATTGGTATCGTACGAAAAGTTTGGTGCAATATTTAGGTAGACTGATTTCCTTGCTCTAGTAGGAATAATACTAAATTTATGAAAATTATGAAGTGAATAATAATTATCAATGTGTATCGTAAAGGAAATTAGGTAAGATGAATTGGTATCGTTCGAAAAGTTTGGTTCAATATTTAGGTAGACTGATTTAATTGTGGCTGTAAGAATAATTCTTAAATTTCTGAAAATTATGATCGGAATAATATTTATCTTTGCGTATCGTAAAATAATATTGCTTTCCTGTATTAAGCTTAAGAAAAATCTACTTTTACATAAACATTTAATATTTTAAAATGTAGATATTATTAAAGATTTATATCTTGGATGGTATATTATGATTTATAGACCAAGTATTAAGTCTTAATGTCTCTTGATAATACGTTATTTTACATAAGGATTATAAAAAAGATTTGGAAAATTATGAAAGATGATTTGGTATCGTATGAAAAGTTTAGTGCAATATATTTAGGTAGACTGATTTCATTACGGCAGTTGGAATAGTGTCTAAAGCTCTGAAAATTATGAATGGAATATTATTATTTGTTAAGTTTTCATTATGAACAGCCATAATTTGTTTTTCCTATCAGTAATATTTTGAATATTTAAAACCTAAACTTTTACCAGAAAAAAAATGGACGAAGTATTATACTGCTCTGTATCTCTAAACTGTTACGTTTTCGATGAAAAGATATCTCTAAATCTTCGGCACCTCACCGAGAGAATAAAATTCCAACAAAAATACAGTACTGTATAATAATGACATTTTTGGTAAAAAGAAACATAATTCTAATTATGCGATTTTTAAACCATCCATTTGGTAATTTTTCTGTTCATATGATAAAGATTTGCCGGAAAGTCAAATTTTCAAAAGCCATACATTATTGCCAATCTTGCTGAAATCATTACCAATGTGCTTCCATAAAAACTACCGGGCTTTTTGGTGTTTCCATAAAGCTATTAACACGGTAAATTTTACTATATTCTGGTAATTTCGTCCATACTTTTTTATCAGAGCAAGGCCAGGAAAAAAGTTCTATCAGTTCTACGAGTTTGGATTGTTTTTAGGAAAAATCTCAGTCCCTATTCAGCACATGTGGAAGGCTGATTCCTTTGAATTTGAACAAGAATACAAAAAGTATTTACAGTTTGGAAATGAGATCGGATAACGGTTAACTTCACTACTTCTCGAATTAAAAAATAAAGTGTAAAAGAAAAATGGAAAAAAAAATACGATGTCATGTGAAAATTATGAACTGGATCATTCGAATAGTAATCACTGATGAATTTTATTTTATGTTTAAAAAATATTTAAATAAAAAAAACAGTTTTAAATCAAATTGGAGAAATATTGAACAAAAATGACTGCCATCTATCGCCATTTCCTCTTCTTTTATCTTTAATTTATTTATGTATGTATTTATTTATTTATTTTTATTTATTTATTTTTTGCTTAAAAAACCATGAATTGTCGCTAATAATTATCTATAATACTGAATGAAAAAAAAATGATAGCGTAACTTTTTTGCAGTTTTTCTTTTTATTTATAAAAAAATTACAGAAATTTGAGGGTAAATACTTAAAAAGGGAGTAAATACATATTTGGTTTAATTGGAATCTGTGAAAATTGGAAAGGTTGATAGTTAAAATTAGAAAACTCGATTATTCATTTTTACATTGACTGCCTTGTGTTTTCAATTGAAGCATAAATGTTCGTCAGAGGACCACTTTCAAGAAAATGTTCAACATATTTCTTAGTTCTGAGAGAAATGTGGAAGACGGATCTCTGTTCAACCGAAAGTATGATGAGAAAGTTTATAAAATTTAATTTATACTTATTTATTTATTTATTTAACTCGTGATTCTTTGTCTGAACTATGAACAAAAGGTTTTTTATACATTTTTAATTTCGATATTCGCTAGTCAGACTTAGATAAAGGGAAACATTTCCTGCGAACACAAAATTTAAACTAAAAAAACAATTAATTAACATTTGTAGCTTGTTTCAACCATTTCTTCGCCCCCCTCTCTGTTTGAAAATTGCAAATCTTTTTTTAAATGTTTTAATTTTGATGAATCTCTCTACAACAGGGATGAGTTAGATAAAAAAACCAAAAGAAAAAAAATCTGAAAATAGAAATCCAAAAATGCTTTGGGCAAAAACAGTTTTTTAATAATTAGAAAAATGACTTAAAATTTAGCAAGAAAAAAGAGTATATAGACATTTACGCTGGTAACATTTATATGTTATCAGCGGGTTTTACTGGAATTATCAATGCGAGATTTTATTTATTTATTTAAATGTGAATATGAATATCAATGTGTGATTTTTAAATCACGCGAATAGGAAGCTCTATATTTAATTTTAAGATCACATGAACACGTAACTCGATGTTTGAATTTAAAATAGCGTGAATACAAATTTAAATATTTGACTTTAAAATCGTGTGAACACGAATTCCGTTGTGTATTTTTTTATTCGCTTAAACACGAATCATAATATCGGCTTTTTTACGCGATATGTGATGTAATATCGTGAAAATACGAAACACGATGTGGGACTTTAAATCAGGTGAATGCAATTTTAAATCGTGTTTGCATAGATAAGATGAAGCAAGAAAACGAATAATTTTTCTTTCTAGGAAATTTGAAAACGATGAACTTTCTGGGAAAAGGCCGATTTTTTAAAATTAAATTGAAAAAAGAAATAAATTAAAAAAGAAAAAAAAAACAGAAGAACCTCAACAAAGCATACCTGAAAGTGAAGTGCTGAAAAGCTGTGGGAAAAGTTCAGCAATGCGAAGCGGAAAAAAGGAATTCTCATATCAATCTCTGTCAAAGTGACCTGCCCGTTAAAATAAGAGATAACTCTGATAGTGTCTTGCAAAACTTAAAAAAATATAGCGGTTGTGACGAATTTTTCACGAACGGCGCTCCTATATTATACATGACTGTCGCTAACTTTTTATCGTTGTTCTTTTCTATTTTCTTATCGCTTCCTGATCACCCCATTGAGGGAAGAGATCGTCCACTTAAGAGCCACTGATTTAAAACTAGCATGGTTTAAAAACCGCGAAAATGAGTTTTGAGACTTAGGAGCTAGGCTTTTCTTTGCGTAACGGGCATTGGAGAGTGCAGGACACTGGAAGGTGTCTTGAAAGGAATGGAGGAAATATGGTGGTGTCAACGCTGGGATTCGAACCCCAGTTCTGTCATGAGACTGCGCAGATTAGCACTATCGGCCGTAATGCGCAGTTGAATGGAACTGAGTAACTTCATTAGGTTTGCTTAATTGGTGCGATAAAATTTTGATTTTTTAACCGTATTAGGTGAAAGCAATTAATAAGCGGCTTTTCTCATAGTTAACAGTTTAACTATCATCTTATTTATGGTTATTTGACTGTTTTTTTTAACATGGTAAGATATTGAATAAATTATCCCTTAATCATTTTTTCCGAGAAATTTCTACCAGCGTACATGCTCAAAAAACGTTTCTTCTTTTTAAGACTCTTTTTTCTCTTCGTGCTATGCATCTAAAAATCAATGCATTATCATATTAATTTTATAAATGAAACATAATTTTTCATCAATTCTTTACGCACTTTAAGTATGTATTATATCAAATCTATCGTACTAAGAAAAAACCCAATATAAAATTTCAGCTTGCAGTTTAATTTAAAAAATAAAAGTTAACTTTTATTTCCCCAGGACAATGCGTTTAAATCAGTATTACATATTTTTTTTTTTGCTTATTACTGCTTTCTGGTATCATGATAAAATTATTAAATGTTATCGCATTTGCACAATTTTATTAGATATTATAAGACCCTGTTTCATTGTAAATTTTACCAAAATTATCACAAAAGAGCTTCGTTAAAAATTACCTGTTTTTTGGTGATCCCATAGAGACAGAAACGCGACAAATTTTGGCATATTCTGGTAGTTTTGACCATAATTTTTTTTTTCTAAATGTGCATTAGGAATTATTAATTAACTGAATGTTAATGCACTAATTTAAACCTCTATTGTGAGTGGAGTATTTGTATAAATGCAACAAAAATGTTGTTCCCCAGTGTAATATAGTCTGAAACATAATAATAATAGATAATGTTAAGAAGGGATCATAAACAAATATTACAGCAGCTAATTTAGAGATAAAAAAGTAAATTAGAGATGAATAACCTTATACCTTTCATCATTCATTAATTGCTTGTTTCTCATTACACTCAGAAAATATTCGAAACTTATGTATATGTTAACGCATACATCCATTTATAATGCATGTTACAGAATTCATTTGAAATTATGTTGTTAAATTCGTGAATTTTAAGTTTTACGATTTCTTTTTTTTTTATTTTACCAGGTGAAATCTATTCAACATGAAACATTCTGTACAGTTTATAACTAAAATCTAAATCTCCTTTTCAAAATAAAGCTATAACATTTCAGGATTTAGCCCATTAAAATTAGCTAAAAGCACTTTTTTCCACTTGAATAAATAATTTGGTCATTAAAGATTCGAGAACCGAAATTAAAGTTTCGGAAGTAAAATTATTCGTTTTGATGGCGATGGTATAAAAGTCTTTCCTCTCGGTTGCCATCTTAAAACTTAAAAGCAGATGGACGATAATGAAGTCAAAAAGACTCCACTCCCTACCTTTTGATGTCGCAATTAATTAAAATATTCATTTATTGCTGCCTAGTCGATAAAGTGTGCCGCTTGTGTTAATTGTTCTATTTTCCAGACGGCAGAACATTATGGCAGTTGTACTACTAGATAGCTTATTTTTTTTTTATTAAAATTGCTTTAGCTTCTCTTTTCCAGAAATAAAGATGGAAAATAATATTTTATCAGGGAAATAAAAATTGTGTGCAAAATTGCATTAAAATTTTCGTTGATTAATTTTAAATAAATCGCAAATATTCTAACCTTTAACAATATTCATTTTGTGATGAAAATAATGCTTATTATTTTTCAAGTTGCTCTCCCATATTTTTATGTTTATATCTCATTTATGTTATTTGTTAACTTACTATTAACATTAACTTAGGCTTACAATTGACATCAAATTATGTAAAACCTTAATTATTCAAATTAAATATTGATTGACATGAACTTATTATTAACATCAAATTATGACTAACCCCAAATTATGATCAATGATTTATAACTAATGCTAACTTCTTATTAACACCATATTATAGTTAACATTAACATTGCAAGCTATCGTTAACATTATAATTAACATAAACTTAGCATTAACATCGCAAATTATAGTTAACATTATAATTAACATTAACTTAAGATTAATATTACATTATAATTACAATTAAATTATGAGTAAAATATAACTAAGATTCTTTTTCTTTAATATTTTTGATATTTTTATTAATCAATGTTAAATTTTCAAGAATTTATGTTGACAAACAAATAATAGTCTAGTGATAATTTTCATTTTAGAGAGGAGCACTTAATATACAAAACAGATAATTACCTTTTAGTTTTAACTTTTCATTGTTTTGAACATTTAATTTCTCCTCATAAGTCAAAAGATCTGATGTCAAAACAATCTTATTGTGTCAATACAATGAATTAAAGTTACAATAATTATTTGCTTGCTACTTTTTTAAATCAAAAACAATTGAAATTATTTATTGTTTACTTGTCTTGTGATTAAAAAGCGCTGCTTTTGTTTGTTTTATTATGCATCCGATGACAACTTGTAGGAAATGAAACAAAATGAAAAGAGAAGTTGTGATTTGAATAACGACTATTCATAAAAGTAGATAATTATATTTATATACTAACTCCCGGTATAAATTATCATCATCATTATTCATTAAGTTCAGTAATTTGAATAATAATTGCGTGCTTCATTTTTAATCGTAGATTTTATAGCGTTAATGTTGACTATTTATTCTAACAATCTATTGTCACTAACGATTCTTGCAACCAGTTAGTCGGAATACAAGATCAAGGAGTCCCAAACATAAAAGAATAAAAAAAGGTTAAGAAACACTGATTTAAAATAGTAATCTACAAAAATAGATGCATTTTCCTTTAATCTCCTTTGATGAATGTGAACACATGAATTCAATTATTTTAAGCTTCATGTTCACATTTTTCAGATCGGAAAATACATGAAACTTCTGAATTAACTATCAAAAAACACGTAAGATGGCACAGCAAAAAGGAAAATTTTAAAATAACTCATAAACGCGGAAAAAGCATTTTTTTTTTTTTTTTTTTTTTTGTTGCGTAAATGCATGCATATAGTTTGTCATTTGTAAAAGAATGTCACAACCCTCTACGTTTTGAGGATAAAATAGGAAGGAAGAAGTACTTCCTGCTAGTGTTTCTGTATTCTAATGGGTCTGTTACACTTCCTCGATAATCAGTTGCCCGAAGACTCTATTGTCCGACTACTCATTTGACCGTCAAGTGTGATTGCTTGACAGTTCAATTTTCCGACAGGGAAGTTTGCCCCACAGGTTCATTTACCCGACATCTCCTTTGTTCGATAATACATTTACTAACCTTTTAAAGCTGACCGGAATTAAAACTAAACTCAGTAGAGCGACAGCGCATAGAGGGCCAAGGCCTACTGCACCCATCTCAGTTTCTGGGGTGCAAGAGCAGATGTTCCGGTCAGATGGTCAACCGAACACGGAACCCCCAGTGTTTAGCTCCCAAGCATGCTTGGTACTCATTTATCGACCCACTGAAGGGATGAAAGACTGAGTCAACCCTGACCGAGGATTGGACCCAGGACCTGGGGCACGGGAGCGCTACCACTTAGCCACCGGGCGTATAACCAGAATTAACTATTAGTTATTTTTCTTACAATCCTGCCTTTTTCGACAATCATATCCGTCGGGAAACCGAATGTCGGGCAAATGACCGAATCCGATTCTAATTCAGGAGTACTTATTGTATTATGCTTTACCATTTCACATTTAAGAAGCAAAAAGAATGCTATTGAAACATAAATAAAATACTGCATTTGAGCACTTCCACTAATGAAAAATAACTTGCCTTACACTAGGGGGGCATATTGCATTACTATAAAAATTTCCGTTCCCTGTGCCACCTTTCATTTAAGGCTTTTTAAGAAAATTAAATTTATGCAGGTGTTTCAATATTTTATATCCGTCACTGAAAAGCCGACCCAATTTTGGGTTTACGACTATTAATGTTCAACTCTGTAACCTTGCGATTTGGAAACAATCCAGAAGACAAGGAAACTTCTGGATCATTACCCCCAGAGGTATTGATTGAACATGAAGGACTTTGCGACTCGACTGATTTAACGTGCATCAGTCACCATTTACTACTCAGGGAATCTTCGGCCGGCTGGGATCGAACTCACGAACTCTTGGACATGGGCCCAGTGCCCTACCAACCAGGCTATCCCGGTCTCAGGTGTTTAAATACTAACAATTAATTTCCTGCAATATGATATTAAAGTTGTGATCTTTTGACCCTACCAAATTCTGCCCTCATTCCCCATAATACACTTGCATTGTCCACAGTGCTGGATTGGATGATATTCACCACGACTTTGATCCGACTTTGCGTCTTTAGATTATTTTGCATAGAACTGTATTGAATCCTTTGTGTACAAGGTCAAGGTCAGAAGATCGTTTCTGCCTTGAATAAAATCACTCGCTCATTGCTTTTTTGCTCGAAAGTGACAGTGTTGACATTCATGGTAGCCATGTTGAAAACCAATGAACTCGAATGAGCCTGAAATGTACTTTTGGCCAGTAGTTTATTCGTTTACATAAAATTCTTTTTTTTTCTTACATTTACTTTGTTTTTTACAGGAAAGACAAAGTTTTAAATCTATCCCACGATTCTACAGATGATAAATACTTATTATCAGTTGACAAAGTATTTGGTAATTCATGTTTGTGCAATTCAAGGCAGAGATGTTTGCAATTATAATTTACAGACCATTATTAATGAGTTTTTTTTTAAAGTGTATTTGCACAAATAAGCAAAAATATTGTCTCTGTGAAAACTACCAACTGATATAATTTTTACTTGATTAAAAACTTCATTTCATTCCAAAATACCTGAATTGGAAATAGCAGTTAACATACTTCAAGTGTTTAAAGATTAGGCGCATATTTTCAAAATTTGCCAGACAGGTGTGAGACGAAACAAAAGTGATTTGAAATATAAAATGCAAGGTTGGTTTCGGAAAATTGAAAAACTAAAGGTGAGAAATAAAATTGGAAAAACCACAGTAGCCAAGAGAGAATAAAAGAGAAAAAAGAGTACAAGATAAACCACAGTAGTCGAGAGAGAATAAAAAGGGGGGAAACATTACAAGAATAAACACTATAGCCGAGAGGATTAAACCAGGGTAAAATGTATTTCCACGTGCTATAGAAATGTGGTGAGGAACTAATGTAATTAACAAGAGAATCGGCATTCGTGTGAATAAAACGAGATTCCATTTTCTTTCTGCATTATTTGCTGTATTTCTATAAAAAATATTTCTTTCTTCCCCTTTTATTGTATAATACTAAAATTATAAAAATAGCATCTAAACTTCAATATTTTAAAAAAAAAATGCGTCCAATATATTATTATGTGTTAGGATTTATAAAACAATCCTGCAAATTTATTGTACGTAAAAATTGAAAAAGACAACGGAAAATAAAAATATAAATTATTCAAATGTTTTTCAAAAAAATTTTAATGAATGTTCCACGAAAACGCTTTGTTTTGAAATAAAAAAAAAATTTCAGTCCTGTAAGAAAAATGGTATGAGAAATAAAAAAAAAATTATAGGATAACAAAATAAAACTCCACTGTGAAAAACAAATTTTTCTAGAATCCATTAAGCATATTTTTGTGTGGTAGTGTTCAATGCTCAGTTGCCCTTTGCATAGAATTTGATTATTTTCATTCTTTAAAAGAAGAGAAAATCAAAAGATTTAAAACAAAATAACAAAAAAAAATCATTCTACTCCAAAGTTTTCTTTTAACCCTGTTCATGGAAAAGAAACCTGTTAAATCGGCAAAAAAAAAAAAATGCTTTGTCTGTAATCGACAAGTCAGGATTCGAAATTCGAAGCTTCGCGCCCCAAATCGAAAAGGATAATGAATAGATGCTGCGAGAAAAAAGTTTCCCGTCTTAAAAGGAAACTGTTAAATTCTTTTAGAAGTGTTCTTTAAAACTTTTCTTAAGATCTATCATTTTATCCTACTCAGGCAATGAACAGGAAGTGGTTAAACGAAGACATGCTTTGTGCTTTACAGTATTTGCTACTTCAGTTGCTTAAAAAAAAGTATTTCAAAGAAACTATAGGATGTAATAAAAAATATTATGAACAACCTGAATAGAAATGTCATTTTTTATTACGCAGCTACACTTTTATACGAATACAATTTAAATTTACACTTCAATCAATGCAATGCTATTTTCACAAATGCAATTCATTTTTTTTCATCTTTAATTAATTTATCTCAATTTTTATTTGCCCTCTTAACCAAATAGTTATTAAAAGATTACCTCTTCTCTTAACTAAGGAAAAAGTAGGTCAAAACTACCAGAATATAGTAAAATTTGCCGTATGTCTGCCTCGATGGAAACATAAGAAAGCTCGGCAATTTTTTCCAAGACTTTTCGTAATCAGTTTAGTAAAATTAACAACAATTAAACAGCGCTTTTAAATATGTGATGAAGTTTGTTTAACGTGGTAATTTTATCATGATACCTTAGAGCATAGCATGAAACTCTTTTATTCGATTATATTTACTTTTTAGTTTTGTAATTTTTACTAAATGTGTAGTAATAAGAACTATAATTCTGAAAACCAGAATTTCCGATAAATCGTTACCATATGAACTGAAAAATAACCGAATGAATAGTTAAAAAATCGTATTTTCTGATTCTTATTATCAGATTTATATATTTTTTCCAGAATTGTCATTACTATACACTACGGTAATTTTACCTGATTTTTTTTATATATATAAAAGTGAAATTTTGTCAGTATGATGTTCGTCAATAATTCTAGAACAAGAGCACCGATTTGAACCGATTTGTTTCTGCATTTTGAAACTTTTTATGGATTAATTTGTGAATAATTACCACTTTCCGGTGTCATGTAGTTCCAGCACGAAAAGGCAAAATTCCATTGTTGAAAATTATTGTTTCAGATTTAGTTATCCTTAATATTTTTTGAAGGACTTCACCGATTGGCACAGCGTAGTTTTGTGCAGATTGCTAATATTTTCTGGATCATTTCGATATTGTGTCCATTTCTGTAAGTTGAGTTGTTTGTGTGCAATCCGGTAAAAATGTGTTTTTTCATTGTTTGAACACGTGCTATCTTAAAAGTAGCATTGTAACAAAATATTTATCGAACAGATGCAAAATCTCAAAGAAATTTTATAATTTTAAAGGTCACAAAAAAAAACGTGCTAGGAACAAATATGCAGAGTAACATAAGTTATTTAAAATTAAAGAAATACTATATTTAACCGTCAGTGGTAATTTTAGACATAAATATGCTTAATCTTATTCGTCCAAACAGCATCTCAATTTCAAGGTGTTTATTTCCTTAATTCTCTAATACTAAAATTAATTAATACTAATTTTTAATAATAATCATAGTTCATTTTCAACTTATTCTTAAACAAATTTTTAATTCTCTAACTCTACATTATTATGCTTTAAATAACAGTACCTTAAACTCTATTTTTAAAAAATCTTCAATACTAATGGTTTATAGTAGTGGTCCCGGGCCCCCAGATCGACCAAATGGTATCGAACCGCCCAAAGTGCATTATATTAGTTTTAATTTTATTTACTGTGGTGTATTTCTTTCGGGTTTGTGCGACTTGTAAGTGACGAGAGGTCAACCCTGCGATTGGTATCACAGATCTTAAATTTCTATCGCCATTTCCGACAACCAATCAGCGACAGCATCTAAAACAAAACAACGGAATAAACTGGACAAAAGCAACATACACTGGTAGAAATTTCTCTGAAAAAGTGATTAAATAAAAATTTACTGAATGGTTATCTTACCATACTTAATCAAAACAATCAAATAACCATAAATAAAATGGTAATCAAATTGTTAAGTTTGAGAAAACTGTGTATTAACTGCTTTCACCTAATACGGTTAAACAACCAGAATTTTATAGCACCAACTAGAACCACCAAATAAAGCTACTTAGTTCTTTGGAACTGCGTACATAACATTGCGGAGCGGGCTTATCTGTCAATCTCACAACCGGTGGATTGGGGTTCGAGTTCTGGTGTTGACACCACAATATTTCCTCCATTCTCTTCAAGAATTTCCAGTTACCGTCCCTCTCCAATGACCGTTACCTTACGAAAAGCCGAGCTCCTATGTCTAGTTAAATAATTAATTTCTTTTTAAGTTTTTGAAAAATGCTAGTTGTAAATGGTTAAAAATAACACGTAGTTTTTCATGGTTTTATAACCATACTTTTTGTAAATGGTTTTAAAATCATAAAGAAAAAAAATGTTCTTTACCGGAAACTTTTCTGTTAATCGGATGGACAGACAGCTGACAGTTATTTTACCATAATTTTAGAATGAAAATTTTAACAGTGTACTTCGGTTAACCCCTTGCAACGAGACGGTTTCATTTGGAAGAAATTGTCTCTTATTACCCCCAAATGAAACCGTCTAGTTGCAAAGAAACAAACTCTGAGTTCTCACCCATTTAGCATCCCAGTGAGTTTGAATGTTAAATTACTCTATATTAATTTTTCGATGCAATTGTATTTTTTTCATGCTTTGAAGCCATGCTTAAATGCAATTAAATTAAACTTATAAAATAAAAACAATTTAAATCAATCAACGTCCCTTCCTGTCAGCGGGCAGTGCTAAAATTATCAAACGTTAACTAATCCGATGCGATAAAAATAAATAAATAAATAAATAAAAATTTGGGATCACTGGGTTGTAGGAACCATGAAGCCAAATTTGCCAACAAGTAGAACAGCCTGGTTGGTAGGGCACTGGGCCCATCTTATCCAAGAGGTCCATCCTCACCGGCCGAAGACTCCCCTTGTAGTAAATGGTGACTGATGCACGTTAAATCTGTCGAGTCGCAAAGACCTCCATGCTCCCATAACAAATCATATCTCTGAGGATCTGATCCTGGAGTTTCCTTGTCTTCTGGATGGGGTTCAAAATTACAAGGCATTACAAAATTACAAAATTACAAGGCAATCGTAAATCCAAACATTGAGTCGGCTGTTCAACGACGGTTATAAAAAAAAAATAAAGACAAGTAGAACAACGCCAGATCCAGCGAACACCGGTTTTTGATATACACAAATCACTGGCTACCGATAATAGACATTGCCTTACGTATAACAATATCATGAATATTATATAAAGCGTTGACTACTAATACGATTTTGAAACCGTTTATGACTGATGCGGTTAAAAAATTGAGTACTGAAATATAGGGTTTTGTAACCATTTACTATTAGCAGTGTTTAAAACCATATAAATGAAATTCAACTAGACATTTAGGTTAGGTTATGTTTGGTTTTTCGTTAGATAATAGGCATTAGAATCAGATTGTGGTTATGTTTTGACAAATAAATCTTGGGGTGTAATTAGTTTTTATGATATCGCCATCTATCTTGAAAGATGGGAAATGCTAGGCTTCTTGTGTTAAGCAGCTCTGTGATCAGCATCTATGCCTGAAAGAGAGTTTCACATTCCAATAATCCAGAGTCAATAAATTGTGGGATGCTGGAAACTGGAAATTCTTCGTTGAAGGAATGGAAGAAATATTGTGGTGTCAACACTGATGATGAACCGGTCATGAGATTGACGGATTATCCCTCTCAACTAAAGTATATACCGACATATAAAGAGCTAAGTGGTTTCATAAGGTGGGACTAGTTGATGCGGATAAAATTCTGGTTGTTTATTCGTGTTAGGTGAAAACAGTCAAACTATTTTTCCAAGTTAACACTTTGAAAACAATTTTTTTTACGGTTAATTGACTGTTTCGGTTGAATATTACAAAGAACAATTAAATAATTTCTTACTTAATCATTATTCTCGAGAAATTATTGACAGCAGTGGATTGCTGATGGAAAATTATACGATGACAATAACGGTATTTACTATAAAAAATACCTTTTTTTAATTGATAGAAACTTAAATATACAGATCTTGTTGTTAAAATAGATCATTTCTGCTGATTACGTTGCTTTTTAAAGCATTTAAAATGGTTTTAATAAAAAATAATTTTATCATTTATTTAACAAAAATTCACTGTTTAATTTTTAATTTTTTCATCAAAACCTGCACTTTGAAAATAAATATTTGAATTTCCCCCAAAAAAAATAAACAAAAAAGAAATTCATGTTTGAATTATTTTCCAATCTTTGTTATAAATAATCGTTTTGAAAAACAAAATTCAGTTCGATTGAAAAATATTACTTAAAACACTTATATTACTTCGAATGTCCAAAAAGAAATAAATATAAAAAACCCACTTAAATTCTTTGTCAAAAATAATTTTCTATCACACGAAATTCAGCTCGATTGAAAAATATTCCTTAGAATACCTTTCTTGTAAGCTAATCATTTTGCTTTGAATAATCAAGTTCCCAAGTAGTCCCTTAATGTCGCTTTACTACGGTATAATGGGATACCTGCAAGTGAAGCAGTGTAGGAATCTTGATCCTGATTAGTTTTTTAGGCGTGGCATTTGTTTACGTTAGCAACTGTTCTTTCCAATCAATTTCAAGTAACACAAGACCGTCAAGTATCAATTCTTTCAAGTGGCACATTCTATATTCTTTCACAAAGATTCTTTCACTAAGATTTTAATTCTTTCAATATATTTACACAAAGACTTAACACAAAAGCAGGCACGAAATTTACAACTAAATTCTCATCGGTATGCAGTTTGCATGTTATAAGTAATTTACATTTAGTTTATTTAAAGATATCAATCGGCAAACGAAGGACAATCAATAATAGATAAGCTGAAGGGATAAATAAAAAATGCAATCACATAAATACAAGTTTTTTCAAGCAATTATTAAGAGTTCTTTATAATTTGAATAACTAAAGCTTTATACTGTAATATTTTATTAGACAGAAAACATACTCTTTCTAAATCCATATAACTAAATCAATTATTTATTGCCCAGTTTGTAAAACAAATAATTAATTTATGTATGAAAGAATAGTTTTTATAACAAAAATAACATTTCCTTGCATTTTAGCTATTTATTAAAGCTTTTAAAATCTCTCTATGTATTGTGCGATCTTTTAAAAATATGTTTTAAGTTTATCTATTTCCCCAGCATAGTAATCTAAGAAAAATTAATTACATTAAAAGCAAAATCATGTATTCATAGCATATAAAACTCGCGAGAGTAATTGCCAATAACTATAGGGGCATCAGGATTTTTTAATGCATTTAACGATTCAATAACTTTAAATATTCAAATTCTAGAAACTTTTTGAAGCACGCACGTAAATTTATGTCTTCCGCATGGCGCTTTATGGCATTTCTACGAACCAAAAATTTTTATTTTAATTGTGATTTATGTAAAAGACATTTATAGCCACAATTTTAATCTATAAATATGAATTTTGCACTTTCTGAAGCGTGAAAAATTGTTTTTCTTGTTTCATGAAAACATACGTGACTAAACATAGTTAAAATAAAATAAAGCAAAGAGATTCTTGTAAAATATCTAGATAAATTTATTTGTAACTATTTGTTCAGTTTTTATCTCTCCTATTAAATATTTATATAAAAGTTTTACGATTAAGGTATTTCATTTATTTTATAACTTTGGTGTTAGATTTTAATGAAGTATCCAAAAATATACATGTTGATATAAAGGCAAGAGAAGGGAAACTAGGATAATCTAAAATATTATTTTAGAAATTTTAGAAAAATTACGATAAAAAAATCCTAAATCCTTTAAAAATCCTAAAACTGAAATCTTATATTTTTGTAAAATTCTGTCGAATTCTGTCTGTTTAACTGTCGAATTATTTGATATGATATACTGTAAAAGGCTGCGTTTTTTTTTCTTTTTTTTACAATTGCTCACTTAAAATAACGGATTTTGACAACATTAAAATGAGTTATTCTATTTTATATTTTTGGTAAATATGTCGTAGAATATGAAAACATGGGATAAAAAAATGATCGTAGATCAAACCATTAATTTCAGCTTTATGATAATCCTACGGTGAATTGGAGAGGAAAAAAACAGGTTGAAAGCCATAACAATCATTTGTGGTAATATTTCCTTTCACTTGACTACGCTTTTTTTTAATTGTAAATAATAGTTCTTTGTTACGTTTTCTTTCAAGTTGACATAGACAAGAGATATCTTTGACATTTAACAAATCATGTGGTTTAAACGAAGCCAATTAAAGGTGTTTTTCTAATCTCTATCACCAAGAAAAGTAAAGTAAGCCAATGTTAAGTCACCTTAAACTCGATCCAAAGCTAACTTTTAAGCCTTATATTATATCTTTGCTGTTAAAAATTCCTTGGGCTTTAAAACTTACACACAGCTTAAATATTTAAATAAATTATTAAGTTTTGTTAAAAAATATCTGACTATCCAGGATTTTTTCAACTTAATCGAAAATAAATCATGATAATCAATGCATAATTGTTATTATGATGAATCAAGACAAGGCAACATTAGGATACTGTTTCAAATATTAAAAAATTAGATCCCAAATGCATTTTATTTTTACTAAACTGTTGCTTTTCTTTATTATGACTTTTGTTTTCATAAATAGTATAAATTGTGCTGCTAAGGATAAGAAAAAAGCTATCTAACAGTCATAAACAACCGTTATTGACTCACAAAAGTTATAAAAATGGCATATGCAATTCCCTAAAAAATGTTATGTGGCGACCGAATTTTCGGTAAACAGTATTAACAATTTGAACCAAAATGCTTTAATATCATAAAGAGGAACTATAAAACTTGGCAATGAAATTGTACCTTGCCATATTATGCCAGTGTGAGCAGCTTTTAATAGTTACAGTAAGCAAGAAAAAAAAATGAACCATCCTGAATCGGATCTTCATGTTCAAGGGCTCAATCTGAATGGTTTGAGGAAATAACTTCAAATATGATAATTAATTAGTGCAGACGATATATTAATTCATGAAATCATGAACAAAAACGAGTCTTCTTTGAACAAACATGCCTTTTTTAGGCTGATATTGGATTTCTGACCCCCTAAATATGGGGAGGTAGTCTGGAAAGGTAGTCTGGGAAATATAGTCATAATAATTTGGCAGGAGAGCAGTAAATGTTAATTTTATTCTGTTCTCATTTCGCCATATCTGGAAAACTTTTAAAGCAAATTGAAATTTTTTTTAACACAATTATAAAAGCCATTTATCTAAAGATAATTCACTGCAAAAAATAACTTTTGATTACTATTTATTATTTTAATTCTATTTTATTATTTTATTTAATAATAGTCGAAAGAATTTTGAATTGCAAGGTATTCAAATTTTTACGTAATTTTAAAAAATTTAGTTTTACATGGAAAAATACAAATTGTTTGTAAAATAGGTTGAATAATTCCTGAGAATTCAAAATTTAAATTACGACTTTATTAAAAAAAGAATAGTACACTTTTGTGCCTGATTTTATAACTTAAAATATTCCCTGTACTAATTCATGCACTAATGCACTTAAGATTTTTGAGATTATACCCGCGTGAGATTGAACCCTAGAACTTTAAGTTCTAATCATTAGATCATATGATTCATTGCGGTCTGTTTTTTGTGCACTCTACTTTTCTGTGCTTGACAAAATTACATTTGACACTAGAAAGTCTAAAAGAGCCAGATTTTCCCAACCCAGATTGTTTGTGTGTTGATCACTCAGACATTCAAAATTTTAAAATATAATCACAATTAGTTTAATAGAAACACTATAGACTTGATCAGTGAAATTCTATGGTAGTTCATTTGATCTCGTTTACGAAAATTTTTGATAACGGAACACTGGCTTTTCAATTATAACTATATATTAGTTTCTTAATAATTGAGTGTACTTTTCTCTAAAAATATTAGTTTTAGATATTTTGCAATACTCTTGTCTTTTAATGAAGCTGGGTTACATTATATTCACCAAAGAGAACTTTATGCTCAAAACTGCCTGGTGTTATGGTATACCTATCATAATATTTAAAGGGCCACTTTGGTCATTACTCATGCTAAATACAAGGTTCTATAAATACATTTCTACATGGTTAGTGCGTGAATGATAAATTAAGCACTGTAATTCCTATTCCACACTATTCCTCCACTGTATTCCACAAAAAATCCTATAATATGTAAAATTCTGTCAAACAGAATTGTATTTGGGTATATCTGGTAATTATTCAAAAAATTAGAAACTAATAGAATACCTTAACTAATCTTTTTACTATTTTTTGCTTTCAAACTATAAAATAATTTAAAAAAAAGCACTATATTGGTCTGATAATCGAAAACTTTAAGTGCGAAACATGTTTCAACATTTTTAAAATGCTTTTTTTTAGTTTTTAGTCAATTGTTTGAATTTTATTTAATTACTTGTTTTGAAACTTGATCAAAAAAGTTATTAAACAAGCTTAATAAATTAATTATGGTCAAAACTATCCGAATATGGTAAAATTTATCGTATTTCTATCTCTATGGAAAAATCAAGAACCATGGAAATTTTCACCGAAACGCTTTGGCAATGATTTTGTTGAAATTAACAATAAAATTTCATTTTATAATATTTTATAAAATTTGGTAATATTTGGCAATTTTGCCATGAAATCTTAGAGCAGGGTGTAAAAACCATTTATTCAATTAAATGTGTTTTTCAGTTCTGCAATTTTTACTGAATGTGTTGAGTACTATACTAGAACTATAATTTTGAGAACTGTAATTTCCGATAAAATGGTTCCATATGAACGAATAAATAACCATATGAGGGGTTTAAATTCAGTGAAGTAATTTTACCAGATTTATCAACGATTGTTTTTGCTATAAAAAAAGATAAAATTAACAACAACAACAAAATAATAATCAATCTCTAGTTACATAAGGCGTAGTAATTTCGCTTGTTAAAATAATTCTTCAAATACAATCTTTTAAAATAGATACGACACAGGTGGAAAAAAAAGCAAAACTAAATTTTAAATCTCTGTAAAAAATAGTTATATCGAGAACAACAACTCGAAGAACCACTTTCTTAATATTGGAAAATACCATAAAATGTGTCATGTTCGAGCAAGATAACGAAAAATGTATCGATACATTTTATTGTCTAAATTTTATTGCTTGCGGTTCGATGGCAAAGAAAATAAGATAACGTTTCATGTGGCAAAAGTTAATGAAATACCCTTCCCATTTAGTGAGAGCATGAAAGAATATATACCAAAACAAAATATATTTGAGATAAATTTATGGGTTTCTACAACCTCCGTGAAACTAAGCAACTGCCTATTAGGCTAAGATTGGAAAATAATTGTTTCTACGGTTTTATGAATAATTGTAGATTTTATTGAAACAATTTAAGTTTTTATTGAAGTAAAAGAATTTAAAATAACATGTTGAAGAAATTAAATGCATTAATTTTTCAATAAGGTAATAAAATATGATATCTAGCTAACATAAATTTTTATGTGATGTAATAAATAAAAGTTTAATTATTTATTATCCAAGATTATTTATTAATTATTTATTATTATGAATAATTATTTATTATTATGAATAATTATTTATTACCAAGACGAAAAATTTACATAAAATTTAATCAACCAGCCTTCAAAAGCAAGTCCAACCTCACAAAAGCTGGCGAGCTTGAACCTGTATATTGTACCCGCCGCCTTCGGCATGTTTGGTTTTCCTTCACGGACTCGCCGTTTAGTAGATCCCACTTGTTTGCTCTCTTCCAGGGAATTTAAAAATTCATCGCATCGTTATTTCGTGACGACCTCCTTTAATATATGTACATTTAGAATCCTTGTCAAATGTAAAGCAAAAATAAATACTAGCATAGAGCTGCAAATTAATATTTAAGCTTAAAATAGAAAGAAAAAAAACTGTATCGAAATTTAACAAATCACAATTAAGGAAGGTAGACTCATGAAGCACTTAAACTGGCTTGATTGCAGTTTAAAGACAGACCTGCACTTTACTTTCATTTACTTTTTTGGTACTTTAATCCAGCAATCAAACAGATTTTGATGTTCTATCCATCATTTTTAACCACTGAATATATTTTTAATATCCAAGCTTATTCATAAAATGTGATATTAATTAAGCTTAGACATCACTTTTTACAGTGTGTTAACTAACCAGTCAACAGTTTTTTTTTCTTGGCAAGAAATAAATGCTACATGAAATTCCGTTAAAACTTACATGCTTAAACTATTAGTATGTAATTTATAATTAATAAAACTTTTATTAATTCCGCAAAGAGATAATTTTTTTCAAATTTTTTCAAGATAGAGTTTCTAATATTGTACTAAAAATGCTATTTGGATAATTAAATAATGATTAATAATAAATTGATTTAAATAAATAATTATTTTAAAGAGATATTGAATACGATTTTTCGATTTTGAAAGTATGGTACTCTGTATCTCTTAAGAATAAGAAATTGAGTATAAACTTAAGAGAGTCAAAAACTCTAATATAAATTTCTGAACTTCAGTGACAATTTAAGGACAATCAGAAAAAAAATCTTGGATCATGAAAAGTAAAAAAAAAATTTTAAACTTTTATAATATCTTTCACTTTTTAATCAACACTGAAAGAGCTCTGAAGTGGAAATTTTAATGAAACAATTGGATTGTATAAATACTCTAAATTCATTTAAAGATATTGTTTTCTTTTCCTTAAGGCAGGAAATATTGTACTACAATTCCCAATATAATCAATTTTTAATACTGTAATATAATTGACTTAAGTTGTATACGTCAATCAGCCATAAAGTTTTTTTTTTAAAAAAAAATCCAATTGATAAAAATTATATTCACTTACCCTTGGCACTTTGGAATACTTCCCCGTTCTCGAGTCTCGAATGGAAGATATTTCCAAAAAATCAGTTTCCTGTAAAAAGAGAAGAATAAAATTATGCTTATTTATTACTTTTTTAACCTTTTCATTTAACAATATTTTTTCAACATCAGAAAGAAAAACACAAAAAAGCCCTTTTCGCATGCCTTAAGGACAGTTAATTTTGCTGGAAACGTGATTTGTTATCATGCTATGATCAAGAGTTAAAAGGTAAAAGTGTTCCTAACTAAATCCTATAAAACGAGCAGTGTATAGTCTCATTCTACGCTGTTTCTAAATGCGATAATTTAACTTTAGGTCAATTGTATCTATAAAAAAAAATACTTTATTTTTACATTTCTTCTTCAGTAGCTGAAATTCCCGTACAAAATAATAAACAATACGAACTGCTATAGTTTTTTTTAAATATCACATTAAAACTTAGTTACATTGTAATGTATGTTCAGAGGTCCTGAAATTTGAAACATATTTTAACTAGTCAAATATTGTCTTTGTAAGAAAAAAATACTTGTTTATTTGTAACTGTAAAATACTTGTTCTTGCAAAATTAGTTGCCTTAGAATTCTGCACGAAGTTTCTGCAATACCCTTTTTATTTCATCGAGCCTTATGACACTCTAGTGAAAATAAAACTGCACTATAAAAATTGTGGTGGAATACCTAACTGAATTTGGTGTTGAAAAACTCTAAAATTATGTGAATGATTACTTAATTTTAAGCTACTACCAAATCAAGCAGTCTACACACTTTAAAGTGTGTAGTAAAATCTTAACGCCAATAATTGATGAAACGCATACCAAGATATGTTTTTACGCCATTCAAGGTTGGCAAAAGGATGGAAGATGTGTTTTTTTTGGTGCTCTATAAATTTTGGAAAATAAAGGTAAATTGTAATTTCATTTGCGTTAGAAATGATATAATCTAACATAGAAGACTCCAGCTACACATACTGAGTGAGTTTACTTAGTTATCAACTTGTTTCTGAAGTTATGAACTCTTTTGACTTTCAAACTATGATGGCGGGCATCGAAGTCTAACTAGGCTTATATATCGACCCCAGCAAGAAAAAAGTCAATTATTTTTCAATTAACTTTAATATTCTTGTCAAATTTAATGACAAACTGATCATAGCCTCTTAATACCAAGTAAGTTTCATTCCTTTTTGTTGATTGATCAAGTACACTGGTGGACAAAATTAAGAGATGAAAAGCATTTTCGCACATTCATTCGCACATGCAAGATACCCGCACACCGCTCCATGTGTATGACAATGGTTCCGTGAATGCCTAGAGGTACAGGCAGGAGGTCCTAGACCTCTATGTGTGTCTTTTCAGGGGCGCTATTGGTCCTGAGTTCATTTTTATGGACGACAATGCGCGACCACATAGGGCTCTCATAGTTGATGAGTATCTGGAAAGCGAGGATATTCAACGAATGGATTGGCCAGCCTAATCCCCTGACCTGAATCCTACTGAACATGCTTGGGATGCTCTTGGGAAAGCTATTGCGATGCGTCAACCTCCCCCCAGAACCATTCTGGAGTTAAAAATTGCTCTGGTGGAAGAATGGGAGAGTCTTCCACAAGTCCTCCTTTTTCCCTTATTAACAGCATGCATACTCGTTGTATATGCTGTCTGTCTGTCAGGGGTGACCATACACCATACTAGAGGCAACACACACTGTACAAGTCTCACTTTTATAGTCATTTTTTATCCTTAAGTTCAGACTACATTGGATTTATTGGTAATAGGTCTTGCCAGTGAATGGCACTTTCATTTTTGTTTTGCATACTTTATTATCATGGAATAAGCTATATCCATACCAAATTTCATTTATTTATATTCAGTATTTTTTGAGATATTTGGGAAAATGAATTCCATCTCTTAATTTTGTCCAACAGTGTATGTTGATTGTGGTCAATTATTTGCAAAGTAATTTCAATCATCTTGTCAGATTGATTTGACAAACTACTCATGTAAACTGTTATTAAAATCCATTCTTTACAATTGAGCAGAAAAGGTGAAAATTTGTTACTCTATATTGTATCGTAAAAATAGCTTTACTGACTATGTGTATTATATTCTACCGTAATTATAAATCTTAGAGTTACTGAATGAAAAAAAAAATAAGTGGTGGGTACTTTACACCAAGTTCGTTTAAAGAGCATTCTTTACGTATTGAAACAGCTAGATTCAAGGGTTTTGTTATGTATGGGGTTCCACAACACAACTTTGGAGTAAAGGAATTGCCACCAGTTTTTGCGTTGTGATACACAAAAATGTTTTGCAATGCACGCGTACTGGAAAGTACTGATGACAGATTGCAGGTTGACTAGATTAAAATCATGAAGTACTTTTCTTTTGTCCTATATAAAATATTAGATGAATATTTAAAGCCGGGATAGCCTGGTTGGCAGGGAGCTGGACTTCCGTTCATGAGAACGGGATTTCAAATCCAGCCGGCCGAAGACTCATCGTGTAGTAAATGGTGACTGGTGCACGTTAAATCTATCGGATCACAAAATCCTCCATGTTTCCATAACAAATTGCGCCTCTGGAGGTACTGGATTGGATATTGATTGCTCTCTGGTTCAAGTCGAAATTACAAGCTGAATGAATGGATGTATGAATGGGTTCGCCCCATAAACGAATTTGACATATGAGTGTACTAAGAGTCGAATTCTTGGCCATAGATGGCACCACTGGAATACAAGAACAATTACACACTTTTCAATGGATTACGACAACAACAACAATGAATATTTAGAAATATTGTTTTATTGATTATTTAATTTTAATTGCAGGGTGATGAAGCAAATTTATTTTTATGCACACACTTTGAAATATGAGCTACCTTCATAAAAATTTATTAAAAAAATACTATTTCCGATATGAATGTATGGGTCAACAATAGTTTTTAACATATTTAAAGTGCATCTTACCTGAAATGTTTTCATTAAAAAAAAAAGGCATACTTTTCTAGGGGGCGTTGAAAATATTTGTAATGCAATATGAGAAGTAATTTAAAAAAGGTTGGAAATTTATAATTTTGTTTCAAGATACAAACATATTATTAGTGAAACAATATTAATAATGTGCTTGTAGTTGAGAATAAAAGCATTGTTCTTACGTTAAACATTGTTGAGTCCAGAAGAAAAGCATAATCTAGATTTAGATTTATGTTTTTAATTAGACATAACTGCAGGTTAAGATAATTAAACATCAAGACTAAGTAAGATTTTTTTATTATTAAGGTTTTTCATAAAAAAAACTCAGAAATGAAATACCTTATTTTTTTAAAAAAAACCTTTAAGTTAATTTAATTTTTAAAATATTCATTGAATTATATTAAATAAACATTTACCTTGTTATCGTTGCGTAATTATTTTTAGCTACAAAGACTCAAAAATACATTAAACATTAAATTGTTTGTTATTGCCACTCAGACCGTATAGAGTTTTGTTTACACAAAAACGGTATTCAAAAAAGCTAAAAACAAACATTTTACACGAAGCATCATTAGAATTTTAACAATAATCCACAACTTTGTACAGTAATTTGTTGCATTTAAATTAATGCGCAATTAATCGTGTCAAATAGAATTGATCCTGTGTGATATAATCTAATAATGCAACTTAATAAAGAATTTTATTTTCAGATACTTATACTAATTTTTATTAATAAAATACACTGTTACTTGATTTACATTTAACTCGTGTTTTTCCATTAACCTTTCAGACGAACTGAAATAGAAAACGGAAATGAAAAATACTGTTGTGAAATGCAATTTCAACACAACATTTTAAAATCACTCCAGCAAATATTTTTCCTTCAGTGAAAAGCGAATGCATTTCAAATTCTTTCGAATTCAAATTCCAAAATTAATAAACAAAATCAGCCGATGAGACAGTTAATATTGTTGCCAAGCAACCTAGTATTGATGTTGACGTCATTCTCTTGAACATTTCTTTTCGAAACAGCAATATCCAAATACTCAACTTTCAGTTAACGGAGTCTCTTTTGTTAATAATGTGTCCGTTCGGGAAAGAAGGGGACAGGGAAGTGAATGGAGGCTAAGTTTTGACTTGGGATTATTAAAATAGTTCATTTATTTCAACGATATTACATCAAACTTAATTATTATTGCTGTTTGTGGTTCGGAATGCTGTTATTAGACAAACCCTTATCGTGATGTTGAAATGCGTCAGCCACTGAAAGGTCGTAAAAATTATATGGCTCCGATTTAATAGCGCTATTTCTGTCTTACACGATGTTATAAAAGTGTCATAAAATCAGTTATTCTTGCAAGCCTGTCAATGGGAAAAGGTCGGTTGGGGTTGTTTTTCTTTCTGCGCAGGGAAGTTAGCAGGACTTACTATTTGAATTGTGTTTGTTAGACGCGGCTCTAATAAATGGAAACAGTTTAGTAAGGGAAGCGGAAAGGAAAGAAAGGAAGGAACTACACCATTAATTTAAAGTAATGATTTTTCCCTGTTAATGGAGCTAGGGTTTTCCTTTTTTTTAATTAAATTTAAATTTATAGTTCCAACAAATCGGGTTTTTAACAACATTAAAATGCATATTGAGTGTCTGAATAGCTTTTTTTTGTTGAAAACATTCACTAAAATTGCTAATATTTTGATTCGAAAACTTGCTGAAGATACTTATAAAGAAAAAAAATAAGCAATAGACTTAATGTACAATATGATTCTGTGCAGCAGTTATGAACTTTGAGGAAAGGTGGGGCATATCATAAGGTTCAAGATGAGCATAACAACGCATGTGGGGAAATGTTTACGTCGGCCACTTCCCCATTTTTTACTTACTCATGTGCATTTGACCTTGTCCTTTAATTTACCTGAATTATCTTAATTTCATTTTAATTAGAGGTTTGCCAATATTTTTTGTCGAAAATTCTCAGATTCGTATTTCTTAGGACAGGTTGGCGTTGCAAAACGTCAGCTTGAAGCGAGCGCTAACCCGTGATTGGTCAATTTGTGAGTTAGACAGCATACGTCATCGAACGCTCAGCTTGAACGACGACTGACGTCCGAATCAACTGCAGTTGGATCACAACGTAACATTAACGACCGAAGCAATGCCGCACAACATCCAACAGAGCATTGAAATCAGCAAAGATTTTGATTTTAACATTAAACATAGCTTCTTCTTTCTCTTCTTCTTCATTTAGCTAAGCTATAATGTGTTTTTTCTCGGACAAAGTCATTATTTGTTCTCTAAAGCACTGGTCCACAATAAAAAAATCAATACAAATTCAAAAATAAATATTTGCTTACGTTATAAACGCATGCGCAATGCGAGATAATGTCTGCGTTGGACCGACTGCTTACGCTGAGCTAACAAAACTGTATTTCGTTGGCGATAGCGGTACGTCAACTTCTCACTGACGCCCAGAGAAGGCGCTTGTCTTAAGAAACCAGGTCTTCAATCCTGGTTTCCTTGGACAAGCACCTTAAAAAACAGACAGACTAAAAAAAAACTAGTAGAGTTGACCATTAATTTGTAGAGTCATTAGCCATAATAGTAACAAACTTCAGAAAAACTATTTAAATTGTTCGTTAAATTATACAGTTAATATATAAAGCTTCCTAACTCAATTCTTTGGTTTACGCGCTTTTCTATGCTGATTACGGTTTCAGACCACAGACATAAAGGTCCATGGTTTGAAACCAGTCAGAGCCAAAGAGCATCTCGCTCACACTCCCTTTACATTGATTACCACGAACAGATGGCAGTACTAAATGGCTAGTTCCATTGTTCACTTTGATTTGACAAACCAATCTCCTGAGTGTCAAACAGAGTCAAGACCCGAACGAAAGATAACTTTTACCAATGTAACATCAATTTGCGATCAGTGACAACATTTTTTGCGAGAAAGCATTTAAGGGCAAATTAGTACTTTTATTCGTAATTTTAGCTTAACGGGGATGAATTTATTTTTACGGTCCGTTACTAGAACACATTTACCGATCCTTGACCAAAATCTAGCTGTGAATTTTTTATAATTCGTGAATCACCCGGTATTTGTGGAATGGGAAGTTTTACAATGTATCGTGTCTATAATGAAGCAAGGTGTAGCTGGGCATGCAGGAGAGATACTTATTATTGTTATCATTTCCGTCTTACATAAACTGGAAAAAAAAATCTGGAGCATGTTATTTATAAATTCCAATTAAAAAAATATGTTAAACTTTTTTCGCATCTCTGCGGTAACAAAATCATTTTTACTCTTACGTGGTGCATCATTGTGCGACATTTATTGTAGTACATTTAACATTTGTCGTCGCAAACAAAATTAAAATATTTTAATCTAGTTTAGAACCCTAGAAATATTTCTTGAATAAATCATCAGAAATTTTTAAGTTCAGCATAACTTTCTGCGTATTATTAAGAATTATTTATAACAGATTAATGTTTATCACATATTAATAAAGAAAACGAGTCGTATTGGAAAAAAAAATTTCTACATTATTATCTTTACATAAACTAAACATAACTAGAACACAACTTCAGTAAATGACTAATATACCTTAAATTGTTTCATCGATTTAAGCACCTAAAACTATATTTTCCCTATCTTTATCCTATTTCAGAATCATTTCAAGTATCATTTCAACAACAACAAATTTTTAACATCATATTAGTAAAACTGTTGATTAAAATGAACATATCAAGGGGATTTTATCAATTCATACTCGTATAAAAAAAAATTTCAAACTTTGCCCTAAAATAAGCAGTCAGATTAGCTTTGCAACCCACATAATAAAAATATTTATTCCTTGCTACAAAAGCAGCGATAAGCAAAACCAGTGAATAGTTTTGCTTTATAAAATGGTTTGAGTAAGAAGGTTATTCATACAATTTAACTACTTGAACTATAATAAAATCTTCAGAACACGAATGGTTATTTCAAGTTACTATTTCGTGTTGAATATAAAAAACATTTTAAATAAAATTGAAACAAAAAAAGGATGTAATATTTTTCCCGAAAGTTTGAAACACCATGCATGACCCACATTTTGGGTTGTGTGCCGGTCAAAAGTATGTAATTGGGAAGAGCTAAGTAGAGCTAAAAATTTGAGAATCGGGCATTTAGATGTTACACAGGGTGATCTGTACAGGGTGACTTAGATATTTTTAAACCTTGGAATGAAATTAAAATTGAAATAAAAATATACATATTAACAATCGTAAATTAGCATTTAATTAAAACAATAATAATGAAGTCTAATTAATGACTGCCAGAGCAATGAAAGAATTAAAATTATCAAAAATAAATTCAAAGGAACTGCTTTTCCATTAATTCTCAAATAAACAAGTCTTTGAAAATTTTCATCTCTGCTATGCTTAGATCTACCTCGATAATGATTAAACAAAAATTTGATAAAGTTTTGATTTCATCTCTCTATATTAAATCGTGACCCCCAATTTCAATTCATTTTGACTTTAGCTTTTTAAAGTCCCAAAAAACTACAAGGTAAATATGGTTTTATCAGAGCAGTTTGTATAGTTACTTTTTTTACGCCGAGAAAAAATTCAGGTAAAATTACTCTACAGTATAGTAATGACATCGCTGATTAAAAAAAAGTAATTGTGGTTTCTAAAACCAGATAATATGGTTTCTAAAACATTTGTTTGGTAATGGTTTATCGGAAATTCTGCTTTTAAAAATGATAGTTCTTATCACCACACATTTAGTACACATACATAACTGTTACCGAGTATTGGTTTTTATGCCATGCTCTAAGATATCAGGTTAAATTTATCAAGTTTTGCCACATTTACGAAATTTTATCACATATTAAAAAACCATATTTCCTCGTTAATTTTACCAAAAGCATTACGAAAGTGCTTCGATAAAAATTATCAAGCTTTAAGGTGTTTCCATAAAGCCAGAAACATAGTAAGTTTCGCCATATTCTGGTAGTTTTGATCATAATTTTTCTCAGGGTAGAAAATATTCTCTTCTCAAGAAATATAAATACTTATTTCAAAGCTTAAAAAGAATTTAATTCATTTGTCAATTTACAAGCTTCATTCATTTACAATTAAGGAAACTAATTTCCAACTATTTGTGATAATATTGTTTTTACTTAATATTAATATTACAATAAATTTTCATGTAATTTGCATCAAAAATCGCAACATCGTCAAAAGTTTTTCACTACGTTTAGTATTTCTACATTCATTTTAAATACATCATTGTTACATAATTCAACGTGAAATTGTCTACTTTATATGAACTAAAAGGGGTATTCATCTGCCTGTTAAACACTGAACATATTTTTATCAAACCAAGCAGGATACAGTTTTATCACCAAGGAATTTTTCACAGTCAAGTTACTTTCAATTAATTTAATCACCGATATCCAATTTGTTCTTCTTTTCATCGTTCCATAAACGAATGAAAACGATCAAAAAATTCTTTGCTTCTGGGAAACTTTCTCCCTTTTACTCGATAGCGATACTGTGCTCTGCGCAATCTTTTATTATCGAGGAATACCTCAGCTATTAAAAATAAATGCAGTAATTCGACAACGCTTATTATCGCGGCTTACGGCCATCAGTGGCTTTTATAGCTTCCCGATTGGCCACCACTATCTTTTGGAGGACACAAAGGCAGTCACGTGAAGAAGGTGACATCCAACCGTAGTAATTAGCTTCCGGTATCTGGCAACAACATGCCACTCCAGATGAAGTTCACCATTTTGCCTGAAAGAAACCATTCCGCATGATCTTATGTTCTTGCACTGATAGCGATATATACTGCAAGTGATATATGTTTGAGTGAAACTGTGCTCTGTTTTCGTACGGAAAAATGTATTTTATTCATTTTTCATTTCGTTTCTATAATCAATTTTTCTAAAAAAAATGTCCTGTATTTTCGTAAACATTACACTAATTTAAATGGGTAGATTGAATTAGTCCATTCCGCATGATCTTATGTTCTTGCACTGATAGCGATATATACAGGAAGTGATATATGTTTGAGTGAAACTGTGCTCTGTTTTCGTTCGGAAAAATGTATTTTATTCATTTTTCCGTTCGCTTCTATAATTAATTTTTCTAAAAAAAATTTGCTGTATTTTCGTAAACATTACACTAATTTAAATGGGTAGATTGAATTAGTCCTGTTTAAAAATTTGAAATTTTGGCTTCATTTGAGATTTTAGGGGCACAATAGAGGTTTGACTTGTGGGGCTTTCCCCCCCCCCCCTGCAATTTCGAATCAGGCTGCAGCAAACATCAACATGGAATAAAGTGAGCAAGCTAATAAACATAGCACACTGGAAATCTGAGTCTATTTAACATAAATCGAATGGCTTTAACTTTTCAGTTGAGTGTATTCATTCAACTTCTAGTATTTCGACCGAACTAGTATATATTTTCTGAATAAAATCGTAATTCTTCAATATTTAAATTATTTTTCAATATTTAAATTATTTTTTGAAAAAATAAACAACTATAATAGTTAACTTCATCTATATGCATTTGATTCAGCATTATCAGAAAATTTGGGATTTTACCCATCTCATCTGGTTCGACAAAGTTGCATAAATTGCACCAATCAAGATCTAAAACTATCCGAACGTATTGTTAATAAGATTTTTCATTTCAGTGAAAAAGTAGATGCAATATGGACAGCGTTATGATATCTGCCTAATAAACATAGTATATAACATTTGGAATTTAACAAAATAGTTTATTTTTTTTAAACCTTTTATTTTTTTATTTAATTAATAGCCGCAGCTCTATCCAACATCTGAAAAAATGTCACCGTATAGGCGATAAGGCCTCAATTTCAATTTTTACCTTCTAAACCAACTCTCGTTCTGCCAAGATCTATATTTCCACTGACAAGGAAAACTAGGGAAGTGTGACTCGCCAATTTTGAAATAAACTAGTGGGATGTATGCCTTATGAGGAATAATTTTAGGGGGAAAACATTCGTTTCGGCCCATAGAAGGTCCTGTGCGAAATAAAAAATGGTTCAATATATAGAAAAATCGGTATTTTATTACTTCAATGCAGGCTATTAGTTATTGTAATTGTCTCATACTCCAATTAATTTTGTGGTACTTTCACGTACTATATAATGCACATTTATTGTCGAAATTGATTTCAAAAATTATATATATCTGTAGTTTTTCAGAAAAACCTGTTAGGTTAATTTTAAAAAAAATTGACATCACATTTTTTAAATTTTTTTTTCAAAAACTTTCCAAATTAATTGGAGTATGTAATTGCAAATCAATTAATAATTAATTAACAATTAATAATTAATTTTCCGATTGATTGATTAATTATCCAATTGATTCCAAATTAATTGGATTATGAGACAATTACAATAACTAATAGTCTGCATTGACGTAATAAAATACCAATTTTTCTATATATTAAATTATTTTTTATCTCTCACAGGACCTTCTATGGGCCGAAACGAATGTTGCCCCCTAAAATTATTCATCATAAGGCATACATCCCACTACTTTATTTCAAAATTGGCGAGTCACACTTCCCTAGTTTCCCTTGTGAGTACCTTTGTATATTGATATTGGGGGTGGGAGAATGAGGAAGCTGATGATTTAGCTAAGGAAGGAACTGTAATGGTATCGACTTCAAGCACACAACTTTTCTGGAAATCTGTTCAAAGATGAAATCTGCTATTGCCTTTTCCTGGTGGTCTCCTCTGATACAATGGCAAACAACTTGGAAGTACCTTGATTTTTGAGGGTGGCCGTGCACTTCAGACTACAATATCGAAACTATCAAGTGGAAACTTAAGAGGATGCAATACCACGAGAGAAACTTTTCATCGCAATTTCATAACTAAAATTTAAAGTATGAAAAAAAGTGAATTTAGGCAAACCTAGAGTAAGCCATGAAGTATTGAAAAAAAATTTCAAAATATCCAAATGAAAACAAATTATGAGAGTACAACTCAGGATTACGCAATAGGGAAGTTCTCTTCCAATAATTTGCTTACATTTCGATATTTTGAATTTTTTTCCTGCATTTCATAGCTCGGATTCAGCTATTTCAAAACTTTAATTTCTGAATTAGTTAAGATGGGGAAATAGAATTTGCAATAAAAAGTTTCCTCCGTTGTATAGCTTCCTCTTTAAGTGTCTTGTTAAGTGTCAGAGTAAAGAGATCTTTCCCATCAGTAGAAAATGCAATTCCTCAAATTCCATACTCGATTGTCGATTTTCCCTCCTGGGATTTAAAAAAGAATATTTGAGCCAAAAAAACCCTCTGTATTTCGAATTTTTTTTAATGTATACGGACTCAAGCAGATGATCTAAACTATCAGTTAAGAAAAGCAACAACAACAAAAAATCTTTTGTTTATACTAAAAGTTAAAAAGGGGCAGAAAAACAATGGCTTGCTTTACATTTAAAAAATATTTTTTTAAATTTATCATTCTAGTAAACATATTCAGTGAAGGAATTGATTGAAAAAAAAAGATAATGATTTAAAAATTTATAAAGATTTTTGTAAACTAAAAATAAGTATCTTTTATCGCCAGTGCTGGTAAATATGCCCTTTCTAATTGTCGTATAACTCACTTTTTTGCCTTCTTTAAATTTAAAAAAAAGTGAGCATCATCTCAAGCTTAAACTGTAAAGTCACATTTTGACCTTGTCGAGTTTGTTAATTTAAATTAAACTTTCGGTAAAAAAGAATTTCAAAATATGTTATCACGATTAACTCAAATTATTGCTAATTTGTGTAAATTTCTGATGGTAAAAAATTTTTCCTTTCGAACTGCCGTTAAGACAAGCTTTTAATGTTAATGTGATTAAATGCAAATTCTAATCCATAAATATTTTTAAATAACTAACAAGTTTCTGATCCGACGGTAGTAAGAATCCTTTTTCATAGAAAGAAATAAGAAACAGAATTAGAAAAAAAGGAACTCTAAAAAATAAATAAAAAAATTCAAATTCCCCTTTTTTTCCGAAACGAAAACTACTTGATAATAATATTTATGCTTATCTGAGCTACTTTTACTTCTAAATAACTTCCTTGAGACTTGAAGAAGAAAAAAGTACTAATTTTAAAAAAAGAGAGAAAGGGAAAAATCTCGATAAGAAGCATCGAAACTTTAAAAACTTATTTACATAAATAAGTGCATTCCATCCTTTTTTTTTATTTATGCTAAATGTGTTTATTATTACTCTCATTTTACTTGTATTATTAACTCAATTTAAATTCGATTTGGGTAAATTGAAATTTAATGTAATCAGGTCTGTTTACTTCATTTAAAATCGAAACTTTTATGGTAGGGTTATAAAAAAGGAAACTGCGTGCATTTTAAAGTTAAAAAAAAAAAGAAAGAGCACATCTGCTTTATTTTGATTTAGACGGTACTTAATGATGAATTTCGTTTACTTTATGTTTCCAACTCTAAGATAAATAACGTTCATAAAAACCCATTAATTAATTGTAACCATTTTACTTTACACACTTATTAGAAATCTACTCCTTAATTTTAATTTTCTAATTACCAGGCCTATAAATATGGTTCATTTATTTCATTTAAAATTAAAATTCTCGATGTATAGTAGACGGAGTTCTCGATATATAGCGAACTAAGCAAAAAAATTAAAATTAGCATTTTGGGGTCTGAGCTTTTAACTGCTCTCCTGCTTTAACTAATAGTTGCGAATACTAACTATATTTTTAAGGTCGGATTCGAATTCGTTAAAAAAAGGAATGCATTAAAAGAATTTGCATTTTCAGGAAAGGAATGCATTTTTCTTGTCAGACTTCGTAACTTAAAAGATAGTCTGTACTGTACTGTTAAAAATTCCGTATCAAATAATAGTGTGAAGACCGTAATAAGTACCTTTGGAGGCATCAAACGTAAAATCCATTTTATCGTAGAACCCATTTTTACCGTTAAATATTGTATCGTTAAATATTTTACAGTATTATTTATTTAATTAGAGTACTTCAGAGATTTTAATGTAATTATTACTGAAAAAACTACCGTATATTAGATTATTTTGTTCCGTAACATTTTCCAGTAAAATAGAGTTTTACGGTAAAAAATAACATCACTCAGGGTGTCGGTAGTTAATGCCGTAATTTGATTCGGAATTTTTCACAGTGTAATCCTTTAACGTACTATAAGTTATATATTTGAACTATAAAAATTTAGTTCCATCATAAGAAGTTTTGATTAAAAGTTATAAAGTGTTCGTTTTTTTTTTTTTTTAAATCTTTTTTGTACACGTACTTGCGTTTTTTCACTTATATAATCCCATAAAATTAATATTTTTCATTTAACATTTTTATGTTTAAACAACAAATCATTTACTAAACGTTACTTAAAATGTTTTATTCCTCAAATTTAAGCAATATAGTTTTAAAAAAAATTCTCAACCCTCTGTTAAAGTCTCTCAATAATTTTAAAAGCGTATGGTATGAAAAATCTCTAAGGGTTAAAAAAAATGATGTTCTTTACTATGCCTAAACTTTCTTCTTCGATCTAACCACCTTTATGACCACACGTCATCTCATAAATTATGTAATATTAAGAATTTTATGCATTACATGTTACTTTTATAAAGCATCTAACATGGCCAAGCTTTTAAAACTTAGTATAAATTCTTTAGTTTAAGAAGGTAACTATGTTATACTTCTATATTTCCAGAAAAAATTTGCCTGAAATGTTGCACTAAATTTAACAACTATTTCCTATATATCGCCAACTAAGTGGTTCCGCTCACTTTAAAATGTTTTATTTTTCTTGGCAATTAGCAGGTTTAAAATCAAAATCAAAATTATTTAATGTAACGATCCCAAAATGTTTGATGACTCCATCGAAAAAAAATCCAATTCTATTTGTTAAAAAAATTAAACTTAATCTTTCAGCTCGATTGCCATAGCAATTTTGTCTATAGTTTGGTTTTTTAAAGTTTTATTATTTTTTTTTTTTGTTTCATATCGTTTAATGTGCATTAATATATGTCACAGGATGAAAATTATGGGCAACGAAATGAGCAACAGAAATTGCTCGAAAATCCTAGTGTGATATAGAAATCACAGTTACCCGAATATCAGCAGGGCAATTCCATGAAAAAGGGGAAAAGCATTGGAAAATTCAAATAAGAATAATGTTATCATTTTGGATGTTTTCTGAATTAGAAAGGTTTGAAGTTTGATAATTTATAATTATTTTTTTTGAGAAATTAGTTTTTTAGTGTTGGTAACCCACTGAACATTGGCATTTACTTGTTCTGATTTGGGTGAAGAAGTTGGGTTAGCTTTTGAAAATCAGTTAGTTAACATTATTTTAATTTCAAAATGTTCCAAAGAATGAATATTGTTTATTACACTTAATAGAAATATTGTGCAGTGTCAAAATAAGTTTTTGTTGTTAAATTCACTTAATTATATAAATTTCAACTAAACATTAATGCATGTAACGTAAGTTACCAAAAACTAGAAAAAGTTTTTGTGTGTAAAAAAGAACAAGTGATACAAAAGTAAGAATAATATTTTTTCTTCCTTAGAGGCTAACACTAAATAAGCAGCAATAGTTTTCTTTTCAAATATTACTTATTTATTGCTTTATGCCCCATTCAATATGTGCAACGTAAGTTACTGACATGCATGCAACGTAAGTTACCAATGTGAAATGAGTTTATTCCTCTTGAAAATTGGCATACAAACTAAATAAGATGTATCCAGTTACAATACCAAAGTTTAAATAAATTATCACTGCCCTAAGATATTAATTTTAATGAAACTCTTTGCTTTAAGTTATTAATTTGGGTGTTGGCATTCATATGTTTTCAAAGTTGAACGAAATCTTTCGACAGGCACCGGGAGTTAAGGATGTAGTTATAATTAGAGATGCTAATGGTAAAAAAAAGAAAGTACAAGCACGGCATCTTCATCATTCAGTTCGAGAAATGCACCAAATGTTTATGGAAGAAAATCCAGAATGCAAAATTGGAAAAACTAAATTTTTTGAGCTCCGTCCAAAGCATGTCTTGCTTAGTAGCAAACTTCCAGGCAATGCTTGTGTTTCTAAGCATCATGAAAAGTTCGGATTGACTAAGGAAGCCTTCAGCAAAATTTATAATGTTCCATCTTACGAAATTCTTTAGAAATTTATTTTATGTTTAGAAGAAACAGCTGAGTGCGAGTCTCTAGAACAGATGAGTGGAGTGTCTAGTCTATTCTCAAAATCTCCACAGATTAAAAACATTAAGCAGATCCACCATTTAAGAGTACAAGATGGCATACCAGAAGAGCTTTTTTTAGTGAAAGATGTTGAAAAAGAAAATGATGAATCCAAGATAAATGCTGGGGGTTGATATATGGTTAGATAGGAGGACATGTTATATCCTGGTGTGGTAATGTCTGTGGCAGAGAAAGAATTTAAAGTCAATGTAAGGGCTGCTGTGGGAATCTATTGTAAATGGCCTGAAAAAAAGAGATGAAATATTCTACCAGAAAGAAAGCATGGTGAAAAGAATTGAGCCCCCTGTACTAGTTAATAACAGAGGACTTAATAAGTTTGCAGTTATGTGTGAATCAAAAGTATCTGAATTTACTTCATGTATACTTTTTCTCCCTTGCACTATACTGTTTAAATAACTTAATTTGCATTTGTACATTATTTGATAAAAGTTTGATACAAAGGGAATTTCGTAACGTAAGTTACTGTAACGTAAGTTACCCACTTAAAAAATTATATTTAATTTAACTTTTGAAATAAAATCTTAAATCTAGGCATAAGAAATATTTAAACATGTCAGAAAAATGATACATATAATCTTAATCATGAAACTTTTGTATAAGAACAGAATTTTGCCTTCAAGTGTATTGCAAATTTATGCCATTCCTTTTTCGGTAACGTAAGTTACCACACTAATTTTAGGCTTTTACACTGTTTAAATTGAAAAATAATAATTATTTTAATTAAGATTCCTTTTGGTTTTGATTGTAATTTTAAGAAATCACTTTATTTTAGTATGTGTATTCATATTATTTGCTTGCTTCTAAGTTCTCAATGCAATAAAGTTTATGTGAATGTAACGTAAGTTACCGTGGAATAGCCCAGCAACTGTTTCACTCCACTGAGAGAAGAATTGCCTATAAATAAGGATATAATGGTAAATATTTATTTAATGTGGTAATTATTATTATTCTTTATGCTTGTATTTTCATTAGGGGCCTCGGGGCACTGTTAGTTTTGGCTTTGCCACTAACAACAGAAAGGCTCCTGTGTGTTTACAGACAGTGTGTCCCCTGATGAAGTGCTGCTCTGTAAGCACACAACTTTATTTAAATTTCATTTAAATTATATTTAAATTATTTTTAAATTATTTTTGAGTAAATTTATATTATTACTAGTTTATAGGATTTGAATTTGGTTTTAGCTGCCTTGTGCGCTGTTCCAATTTGAATTAATGTAGTTATGGTTATTTTTATTTTTCTACCTCCTGTTCAATTAATTTCACTTAAGAATTTGAATTTACGTAAGGATTGCCAAATCACACTTGGACCAATCAGATCAATTGCCTTTATGACGTTTCAGTTCTATGTGATGACGTTTACAAATATAAATAAAAATGGCAGTGGCGTTGATGAAGAGGATGATAGACTGAAATTTTGAGTTAATACATTAAATTAATTAAGTTATTACATAAAATTAAGCGGATATCAATTCTAGAGCGTCTGGGATTTACTTTTCTTTCCTTCACAAATATCTTTGAGAAAATATGAGATAATAGAAATAATAATATTAGCCACAAATTCAGATAAGTAACAAAAAGTTGTAACCCCCTTACGCACAAATATTGGGAAATTAAGCGACCCTATCGGCAACTCACTCCGAACTACGAAATTGCGTTTAGAGTTGCGGATAGAGTGGAGGTTCCACTTATGGTTGCTCTTATTTTTCTCTAGTGTGATATCCGCATAACACTCAACCGTCGTCAAATGTTTTTCACACAAGAAATTATTTAACAAAAATACGAAACACTAATTTTTATTATTTCAATGTAAATTCAAATAATTATTTTTGCAATCATTATATTAGTTGCATATGTTGACTGTACACAATTTTGCACAAAAATTATTTTAAAAAGAAATGTAAGATATCGAAAACCTTAAGCATTTTATTTACCGTAATATGATAATAAAACGGTAACCGAATATATTTATCACAAAAATATACGTTATACGTTAACGTAGGAATAACGTAGGAATAACAAAAATAACGTAGGAATACTCCTACATTACTATAATGTAGGAGTATTCCTGTTTAGTTTTAAAGTTGTAATTTTGAGTAAGATTGTCACAACCGTTATTTCCTATTCCAATAAAATCACAACATAATGACGGAAATGTCAACTGAAGTAAAATATAAGCCGCATCAAACTTCAGAAATACTTGAAAGTAATTTCAAATGTAATATCGCAGTATTACAAAGTTAAAATATAGTTAAATAAGAGATGAATAAATAATTCATATGTAAATACCGCTCCAACTTTTATTATTTTTAAACTGATGACAGCTAAAAACTTCAGGGTCTTTTTGTTAATTAAAGATCTCATTGTATTGTTTTTCTGTCCAATAAGAATGCATCAACAACAAACGGTTTTTAGACCATTATTTGTTTTTCATTATATAGAAAATTTTAAGATGAAGACAGCCAAGGACATCAGCGTCTTTAGTTAATTAAAAATCCCATTATATACTTTTAGACCATTATCTTTTTCTGTGTTATATAGATGATTTAGTTAACATCGTATTTAATTAATTCCTTATCTTAATTATTCAAACTTGCTCAGATAAATGAAACAGTAAATGCAATCTTTTAACTATTTCATAAGCAAAAAAGCATTCATTTATGACTTAAACTTATCACGTATTTAAAAATACGTTAAACAACTTCAACTGAAAGTCCATTCTTAAACAGTTAAGAGATGTTTAAAACTAAATCTAATGTGGCACAAGCACACAAACGTTCTCTATCTAGAAAATTTTGCCATTACTTTATAGTTTAATAAGTTTAGGAAGGAATTTTTAAACATTTATTTAGTTTTCAAAAATATTAAGTGTACTAAAAACATAAAATGTTGTAATATATGAATAGTATTTTAAAACTATAACGAGTAATAAGTATTTTAAAACTATAGCGATGTGTGTAAGAAAGTCATGGTCAAGACTCAGTCTTCCTTTCATCTGTCTCGTGATATCATGCACTAAAAAAATATATAGTCAGAACTACTAGAACATGGTTAAATTTACCGTGTTTCTTGCTCTATGAGAACACCGAAAAGCTCGGCAATTTTTAAAGGAATGCTTTAGTACTGATTTTGGAAAATTAACTATAAAATATGATTTTATAATGAGTGATTAAATTTTGAAATCATGTTATAATTTTGTGATGATACATTAGAGTATGGCATAAACGCAATTTATTTGATTAAATTTACTTTTCAGCTTTTCTTATTTCTTACTAAATGTTTGGCAATAAAAACTATAATTTTGATCAAAATAAGTTTGCTAAATCGTTACCACATGCATGGAAAAATGAGCAGATGAATGATTTAAGTACCCTATGTTATGATTTTTAAACCAGAGCTATGTTTCTTTTTCTTTTTTTTTTTTTTTTGAACCAGAAATGTCATTTTCGTACAATGCAGTAATTTTACCAGAATTGTTTTCACCGTGTTGCTTCACTTTAGGTTAGGCATTTACGTTTATAGTACTTTTAAACACATAAATGCAAAATTAAAAAAGAAATCAACTTAATAACTTTTAATTTAATAATTTTATGTCTCTTAATAATGAATGTCTCTAATATGTCAAATTTTAACATATTAAGAGACATTCTTAATGGTTCGAGGGCCAATGAATTAGTGCAGAGAAAATTTAAATTTTCAAAATCATACACTTTTCTGTATAATTTACGTATGTAAACGCAGACAACCGTTTCGCATGTGCAAGAAGTACTGCTACTTAGGATATATTGGACATTTCTAACGCGTGATAAAAAACATATTTTTACATATAATTGGACATATTTTTAGGCAAAGAAAAAGAATTCAATTGTTAGAAAACTCAAAATAAGTTTACTATTTTCAAAAATATCATTGAATCGTGAGAAAAAAAATCGGGATAAATTTTGTTACGCAGAAAACACAATTGTCTTCAACAGATATAGTCCTTCAAAATATTTCATAAGATTTATCTACTTCTGTTTGAATAACGTGCTCCTCTTAATCTTCAATTGCTTTGTTATCAAGTTTACGGGAAATGGATTTCTCAAGCTTAACTGGCTTCAGTATTATTCTGAATGCGAAATTAAACGAAGCGTTTAAAGGAGCAGATAGATCTTCGGGTATATTTGTGAAATTACGATTTAGTATGGTGATATATGACGCAGCCTTAACAAACTGTCGGCCATAACTTTATCTATAAACACTCTAGCCATGTAGAGATATAGAATTTCGAATGATGCCATTAAATTAGAAACTAGATAACAGATATATAATCAACTTCCCAGGTACAGTAAAATGTGTCAGCAATTTCAATAGATCGATTGAATTGATTAGTAGATGTATTAATTACATTTAGATCTATTGTAGGATTAATTACTAGTAAATATCTGCTCTGAACTGTAAGGTAATTGCTAATTCGGAATACGCATTAAATTGTTGACTAGGCACAATTTCTTATAATAAGTGCATGATCAGGTTGTCAAAAATTATAATAAACTTTTTCTATATATATTTCAAGAACAACATTAATTATTAATATTATTATTATATATATATATATATATATATTTCGCAGTTAAGATAAAGATGTAGTTTTTCACACTACAAAAATACTGTGTTCAGCAAATCTCGTCGAATAACGATAGAGATAGAATATTCTGGAATCTAGAACTCTTATTAAAGTAATCCCTACTGATTTATTTATTTTAAATGAAAGGTGAATATTTGAATCGCTGTGTACAAACAATGCAAAAGAATGCGCCTTTTTTGTTAGCTGTTCCGGAATGTATGAAGGACACCAAAACTCCGTAACTAATTCAATGTCACAGAAACTAATTCAAAAGTTTATTTTGAAAAAAGCTTCAACTGTTTTGTTTGTTTTTTTTTAATCCTTTTTATGTGAGTATAAAAATGTTAAAGAAAAATTACATCTTTACTGCGATCAGTTTTGACCTAAAAAAACCGTCAGTAATAACAATTTAATTACTTTGAAACTTATTCGAAATTTAAACAAAATGAGACGAATTTCGCACTTATAGACGTAAAATTAAATAAGTATAAAAACTATTCGCTTGCTAATAGGTTTCACTAAACTAAATAACGCAGGGCATAAAATAAATAAATAAATAAAATAATGAAAAGTTTTTAATTTTGAGGTAAAATAAATGCATTCATAATTACATTAAGAGATCAAAATGCTCCTTTACGTTTAGAAACCTGATACATTTTTTCAGAAATATACTAAGTCTCATATTGTTTTATCTAATAGCTGTGTTGTGAAAGTGAGAAGCATATTCGGCCAGAGTTTATTGAAGTAGTGGTGATTGTGGTAACAACTTTTTTGCTTTAATACTTATTTTACTCTATATAGAGAGACAGCCATAAAAGTACTCCTTCTGTTTATTCTTTTAATCGTAGTCTCTCGCAGTTTTTCAACGTAGAAGTTCTTATGTATTTAAAAATTAAGATAAGTTTCTGCAGTACGTAATCAAATAGATTTTTTTTTTCAAATTTATGCAACATTCGCCTACCTTATTAACCAAACTGTATTTACCTATTCGATGTTAAACTTTTTTTTTCATAAGAGAAGACCGTGGTAGTTTTTGAAGATAAGCTCATTGGCATATGATCTCACAATTACAGAGAAAACTGGCTTGTTTGTATTCGGAAGAAAGAGCTGGCAAGAGAATAAAAATTGAGCTTTTTAGTGGCTATGAGGAATGTAAATTTGTTAAGGAAGATTTCAGAATGGTGAAATGTAAACTTTAAATAATATTTTAGCACATTTGTTTCATCAATATGTAAAAAAATTTAAATAAAGTTGTAATATCGATTAATTTTATTTCTTAAAAAAAATAAAATTTTGCAAAAATATCGAATGGCCAGACAAAATTTGCCGAATGATGAAAATCTATGGGAAGTCACAGCGAACATCCCAGCGAGACCTTGCCAGTGTCCTGCACTCCTTATTTTGAGACTTTAGATTATTAGAATACGATACTTTCATTCACACATAGATGGCAGCACCATCAAGCTGCTAAACTATCTCCAATGGTTATATTTCATTCATTAAAGTTTTGAAAACATGCTACTATCAAACGTTTAAAAAACCATATATTTTTGTATTCATGGTTTTTGACTATACTAGTTGTAAAAGGTTTCAAAACCGTAATAATAAAAAATGTTCTTTACCGTAAACTTTACTGATAATTGGATGGACAGACTGCTGCCGATTAATTTACCATAACTGTATAATAAAAATTCTAACAGTACATACAAGTATAGAACGTAATTGTAAACCCTAGTTTTACTTCTAAAATGCATGTCCTTATATTGGCAGATGTATTTAACTAAAAATCCATTTAAGTAACTCTGAATAACGTTATTACCCCTTTTTTCTAAAAATTTACTTGATTTTATAAATGCGTAATTTTAATATCAATAACTAGCTCATTCATAAATTTGATTTAAAATTCGAGTCATAAATGAAATGTCTACAAAATAAAAAAGAAGCAATAATAATAATTAAACACACTATTTCGATCGAGAAGCAATGAAACTTTATTCCTCTTTTTATAAGTAAATATTAAGTTACTTAAACTTTCTTCAAATACCAGCATCGTACAACGCATATTCAAAATATTCTCAACTAATAAATACATCCATATATTTTTTTTATTTCTTCTTAAACGTAGTTCCAATTTTGAATGATATTTTAAGGACTCACTGCCAAATGAAAGAGCATTTGGAAAATGTCCAGAATTTGAAGCTAAGAGGCACACAAAAAAAATCAAAGAAAAAGAATGCTACCCCCGATTTGTCAGTTAGGGCGGACATTTTTTTTCTTTTTGTTTTTGTTTAGATGTCTTTGTAAGTGTAAACAGTGTGAATTTTCGGAAGTGAAGTTCTCTGTTAGGAAAACGTAAAAGAAGTGGCTTATCTCTTTTATGAGTCAATCTTAGCTTTTACGTCCTTAGAAAGGAAATGGTCAGTAAGCTCTCGCACTTAGCCTCGATCTTTTCGCTCTATTATGTCTTTCCTTATTTTGGGTTTTGTTTCAAAAGATTCTAAGATCTGTCGTCAACATTTATCTAAGGTAATAATGCTCAAATTGTATTTTGAAATAAAATGAATAATAATAATTTTAAAAATCTTTCAGATTATTTCATTACAGCAAAATTAACAAAATATTGGTCATTTATAAATATTTCATACAAAGTATTTGATAAAAAAGAAATTAAATCAAACAATCGTTAATGAAGCATATTTTTAAATGTTAAAAAAGTATCATGAACCTTTTATAAATAGTTAATGAAAAGTTTTTTGTTAAAAATAAATTAATTCAAGCGTTTGTGAAGTTGTTGTTTCAAAAGTCACTTTGATAACCTAAGATCATCAGCCATTTGCCATTTGCAAATTAAAGTGCGCCGCGCCTTTGATTTGACGAAAGAGCACCACAAGGGTGAAGGAGCATCTTAACTGAGAACCCCATGGATATAAGGCAGTACCTCTCATTCATGTGGCCACTTCCTCATAGATCTGAAGAGGAAGGGAATTTTACCCAGCTCCTTGTGCCCATGGTAGTGCTCAGCGATCGACCACGGGCCTTTCGATTCCACAGATTTTACGAGTATGCGTATCGCATGAATTAGGCTCGTAGCGGAGTTGAGGATCGAACATCGATCCTTCCGGAGCGAAGTCAAATTCTCTAACCACTGGGCTACAACCTCAAGTTAATAAAGTATATTTTATAGCGTTAAAAAACTTTAAAGTTAGTTTATTAATTAATTTTAGTTTATTAATTAATTTTAGTTTATTAATTAATTTTAGTTTATTATTTATTAATACTTCAAGTTGAAATTTATCTCTTCTATTATTAAGTTAAAGAAATTGCTATATTTCAATGGACCCTCTCACTCGTTAATATGTGTGTTAAAAGAAAAATTTCTAAATTTTTATTTACAATCAAAATTAGCTTAACGAAACAAACAAAACTAACAAAATTAGTTAACAACGAAAACTAGAAGAGTAACTCATAAATTTAAATTAAAAAGTTTAAAAAAATTTAAAAAAATAAAATTAAAATTTTAAAAAAATTACAGAAAAGAAAAATAATTAATGAAAAGATTAAAATTAAACAGTTTTTATTAGAAATATGCTTGGTACAATATTGTTACGGCGGGCGACTTCACCAAATGAGCGATAGGTGCCAATAGGGCAGCCCCTTCTTCATCATCCAATCAGAAGGACTTTGAAGGGTTGCCCTGAAATGGTGAAGAATCTTGTGGAGCGTCCGGCAGTTGGAAGCGGAGCAATCTGAAGGAAGGAAGCTGGCGTGAGAGGGAGAAAGGTGCAGGGGTATGTTGGCTTCTTTTAAATTATATTCTAATTTGTAGTATTGATATAGTTAGAGATTAATTGTTTAGTAATAATCAAGATGTGTATTTAAATATTCAGGATTAAAAATTAATTAAAAATTGTAGATAGTTGTTATCATATTATTTAAATTAATTTAGATTAGCTAATATAGGGATCCACGTGTGAATACAGGTTATGGAATAATCATTAGATCTTAAACAATGCAATGTACTAGGGAACTTCGTAACATTGGCGCCGTGACCAAACACGGAATTTTTTTTAAAAAATTTAAAATGCTAGGAAACTTTAAAAAATAATTTTAATTTCGACACGTGGATTCAATCTTAACAATCCAGTTATATCTATGAGTAGTTTTCATATACTAATAATTAATTTCGTCAAACTATGTATATTTGTTCAAAATTTATATTTATTTATTTTTATTTTTTTTTTAATATCGAGAGGTAGGGATTAACTTAGCTGCTACGCCAATTTTTTTTTATCTAAGTCTTGCCACGTGCCGATTCACCGACTAGTGTAATTTAGTATTTAAAATGTTAAACCATCATGAGTAGAAGACGTCAACGTTCACCAGAACATGTGGAAGTTAGAGCAAATAATGTTCGCCTTAATAATTCAGAATTTTTAAACTTATTGCCTGAATATCGCGGCGATAGTGATGAGTTATCTGTTAGGGAATTTATAAACAAATTAAATCAGATAGCTCTTCTAAGTCAATGGACAAATCAAGAAAAAATAATTATAGCCAAATTAAAACTTAGAGATTCAGCTGCTAATCATCTAGAGATAGATAGGGAAATTAATACCACAAATGATTTTGATATGTTTAGTAATCTTTTAATCCAAAGGTTTTCAAAGAAAATACCCTTAGCTACGAATTTGCAAAATTTTGCTCAATGCAAACAAGAGGATTTAGAATCGGTTCAAACTTATGCATCCAGAATTAGGAAATTAGCGGTCGGCATATTGTCGCCGGTTGAACACTCGCGTGAAGTTTTAGAAGCTCACGATAGGATGATTCAAGCTCGTTTCACCAGCGGTTTGAAAGAGGGAATTCAGCGAGCTGTTTTATCTAAAGGACCGACAAGTTTTTCACAAGCGATAGAGATAGCTCTAACAGAGGAGCTTAACGATTCAATGGTTGCGCAGTCGCGAGTTAATAACAAAGTTGACCAGACTACCGTCCAAGGGTCCGTTATTAATCTTTTGGTTGATCAAATATCCGCATTGAATTTAAAAGTTGATAAATTAGCGGAACAGGCAGCATGTTCAAATTCTGTTGAACATAGGGTGCATAATTTCCAAACCGATCGGAGAAGTTATAGAGATCATAACGATAGATTTAGAATACAGTGTTTTCTTTGTAAAAATTTTGGGCATTTCAAAAGAGAATGCCCCATGTTGTTTCAAAATCAAATTCGACACCCAGATAGAAGACCCAGAGGACAGGGAAACGAAAGGGGGGGCTTCTCAACAAGAGCTCGAGGTTGGAACGGGAGGCCCCGGAGAAATTAATTCAAGAAATAGAAAATAGTAGTAAAAAAATATCCTTGCCTTTGATAAAACTTCACTGTGGAGATTTGGAATTTTTTTCTTTAATAGATTCAGGCGCTAGTGTATCAATAATGTCTCCACAAATTTTTGATAAGCTCGATAAAACTCAAATTGAAGAATGCGTTGATAAAGATATTAATATTAAAGCAGTAAACGGGGATACTTTAGAAATTTCTAAAGCTTACGTAATTAAATTTAAAATTGAAAACCATACATTTTCTCATTTGTTTTATATTACACGTGATATATTAACATCAGCCTATCAAACTATTTTGGGCTTTGGATTTTTTAAGCAAACCCAAGCTATCTTAGATACAAAAAATTCATGCTTACAAATATTAGATATTAAAGTTCCGATCATAGATCTAGTTTCGCATCATATTTATAATTTTGATTCTAATGCTACGCGGTTAAAACTAAAGAAAAAGACTATTCTTCCACCTAACTCTTTAAAAATATTAGATGTTACATTACCTATGATACCAGCTAACAATGTCGATATTTTAATTTCTCCTTTAAATAAATTAGATAAACGTGGAATTAATGTATTACCTACTGTAACGACAACTAATTCTAAGACAAAAGATCTTAAGTTAATGATTAGAAATACTACCAACAATGCTTTTGAATTAAATAAGCATATGACTTTAGGCATCGTAAACTCAATGGAGGAATTTCCCGTAACTGAAATACCTATTTCTAGTGATCCCCTTCCTCCTCTTTCCGAGAAAGACTTTAAATTTCCCGAATTAGACAAAAATTTAAAACAACGATTAGTTAAGGTCTTACTACAACATGCTAACGCGTTCGCAAGATCTACAAAGGAATTAACCGGAGCTAAAACTCAACCTCATAGAATAATATTAGAGCATGAGAATCCAATTAAATGCCCTATATATAAAGTACCTTATCAATTGCGAGATGAAATGCGTAAGCAAATTAATGATTTATTAGATGCTAAAATTATATCACCTTCTGACTCGCAATATAATGCACCCACGCTTTTCGTTAGACAAAAAAATAAATGGCGACTCGTCCTCGATTTCAGACGTTTAAACGAAGTAACGTTAACAGAAGATTTTTTAATCCCATCCCTGGATGATATTTTATGTGAATTATCAAATAAAACTTACTTTTCGGCGCTAGATATGCGTTCGGCATTCAATCAGCAGCCCTTAGATCCAAGAGATCGGCACAAAACAGCCTTTACTGGTCCAGATGGAAAAAAATTCCATTTTAATAGATTATGTTTTGGACTTAAAAATAGCCCCAAATCTTTTCAATCTATTGCTCAAGAAATTCTCGGTGACTTATTACATAAAGGAGCGCTTGTTTACATCGATGATGTAATAATTTTTTCCGAAACAATAGAGGAGCACTTAGTAATATTAAATGAAATTTTAGGCCGTTTCGAAAAGTATAATTTGAAGTTTTCTCCTGCTAAATGTCAATTTTTAACCAAAACATGTAAATTCTTAGGCTTTATTGTTTCCTCCGACGGAATTTCGGTTGATAAAGATAAAACGGTCAAAATTAATGATTTCCCAGTTCCGAAAAATGTAAAAGAAGTTAAATCATTTTTAGCATGTTGCGGATTTTATAGGAGATATGTAAAAAATTTTTCAGCCAGAGCACATGCTCTTACGAATTTGTTACGCAAAGATGTAAAATTTGAATGGTCTCCTACTGTTCAAGCCGCTTTTGAAGACATAAAAAACGCAATTTTGAAACCACCTTGTTTAGCTCTCCCGGATTTCAACTTAGAAATGCAAATTACTACAGATTCTTCTGAAAAAGGAATTGGAGCTGTTTTAGAGCAAATCTATCCTTCAGGTGAAATAAAACCGATTTATTTCTATTCAAAAAAACTTAATCCGACTCAATCAAAATATAGTGCAACTGTGCTTGAATTCTATGCAATATACTGTGCCCTTCAATTTTTTAGAGCATTTTTAATAGGTAAAAAGAAATTTTTGATTTATACAGATCACAAACCGTTGTTAGGCTTTCTCTCTAACAAAAATCCATCCGCGAAAATTTTACGCTGGAAATTAGCACTAGAAGAGTTTAATTATGAGATAAGATATGTAAAAGGTACGATGAATCCAGTAGCAGATCATTTGTCTCGGTCAATAAATACTAATTCTATCTGCTTTCCCAATTCCGAAACCATTATAACTTTACAGAATCAGGACCCAAAATTGAAAACAATTATTTCAAAAATTAATAACAACACTAATAACGATGATTCTTATTTTATTTCCGAGGAAGGGTTGCTTATGCATTTGAGTAAAAGACACTCCAAATCCCCGCGAACTTCTTTAATTAAGCAAATTTGTATTCCACATTCCTTAAAATCCACAATTCTCAAAGCAATTCATAATGACTACGGAGGTCACTTGAGGTTTTTCAAAACCTATCATAGGTTACGAGAAAGATTTTTCTGGTCTAAAATGTACTGCGATACGAAAAATTTTATCAATTCGTGTGAAATTTGTTTATCCAGACGCAGTGCCTTTAATGTAAACAAACCTCCACACCAACCATTTACCCAAAGTAAATTTCCAGGGGAATGTTGCCATGTCGACATATTCGGACCATTAAAAACAACATCGAAAGGAAATAAATATGTCTTATCCATTATCGATGCTTTCACTAAATATATACATCTGGTATCACTGTCGGATACGAAATCAGAGTCTATTAGTAAAGCTATTTTCGATAATTTTATTGCATTAAAAGGTTGCCCTGAAGTAATGATTACTGATAACGCTAAATATTTTAAAAGTAAGGAATTTTCCGATTTTTGTAAAATAAATTCAATTGAGAGGAGACACATTTCAGCATACAGTGCCTTTGTTAACGGCAGGGTAGAACGCCCAAATTATTCGATTGCAAATATCCTAGCAGCGCTCTGTGACGAAAACCCAGAATGGGACCAATTGCTTCCACATGTCATGATGTCGTTGAACTCTTCGACTCATGAGGCGACACATACATCTCCTTTTTTCCTTGAACATGGTAGAGATATGAGATTACCATATTGCATTAAAGATTCTACTAATAAATTTCAATCAGAAACCGAATATCTACAACAGTTAATTTTAAATTTGAATGAAGTTTTTTCCAAAACATTAACAAACTTGTTAGAGCAAGAAAAAAAACATATACGTCTCAGTGAAAAAAACATTGATACTAAAAAAATAAATTTCAGAATTGGTTCTCTTTGTTTTTTGAAAACACCTAACACTACAAGTAAATTATCAGCAAAATTAAAACCAAAATTTTCCGGTCCATATAGAGTTGTAGACAGGATTTCAAAAGTAAATTATAAATTAATGCTCGTTAATAATCCAAGGAAAGTCATATCTACTCATGTCCATAGGATGATTCCATTCATTAAAAGGTTTAGTTATTTGCACCTTACTCAACAAGATGAGGATCCTACAGAACAAGATAAATTTATTAAATTGCATTTGCAGCCGAAGAATAATGAGAATAAACCTACTAAGATTAATGCAAATCGTAAATATAATTTCAGAACAAGAGTTTTTAGGAATTCATCTTTACCAACAGAATAAAGTTTATAATTTGTAAAAAAAAAAAAAAAAATTATTTGTTAACATTTGTTTTTTCTTAATTGTATGCTGGCGTGCAGTTAGGGAATTCAAAAAAAAAGAATTTTTTTTTTCACAAGGGCCCGTGAGAAAAATATTAAGTTTGCAAATTGTTTTTTTTTTTTCAGACAAGCTAAATTGTAAAATAAATGTATATATAGATATACAAAAAAAAAAAAATTTTTTTTTAATTGATTATTTACATTAAATTTTTTATTCTTAATAAGTAAATAGCCACAGACCCTCTGTATCCTTATCTCCCTCCAAAAAAAAAATAAACAAATTGTTCCTTCCAAAGAGTTGATTCTGCCAAACATTTCAGATCCCCGATCATCATTCAACCATGACACCCGTGGCTCCTGTGCTGACTTTCCATGTACGACATCAGTTGTTCCAGTTTGGAGGACAGATGATTCTTCGTCACTTCCAGTGTTAGCCTGTTAATCTTCATCCATTACTTAAGAGCAGCATCCTCAGCCTCCGATCCATGTGATCCAGACTCCGATCCAGACTTCGACCATCTACGTTCATATGAATGCTATTCTTCGATACTGTTCCAGTGTGAGCCTGTCAATCTTCATCCATTATTTAAGAGCAGCATCCTCAGCCTCCGATCCATGTGATCCAGACTCCGATCCTGACAGATCATCTGATTGGACTTTAAGCAACTGCCTCTTGACACCAATCTCCCTCACAAAGTAGAATTTAGCGGCGGAGGGATGTTACGGCGGGCGACTTCACCAAATGAGCGATAGGTGCCAATAGGGCAGCCCCTTCTTCATCATCCAATCAGAAGGACTTTGAAGGGTTGCCCTGAAATGGTGAAGAATCTTGTGGAGCGTCCGGCAGTTGGAAGCGGAGCAATCTGAAGGAAGGAAGCTGGCGTGAGAGGGAGAAAGGTGCAGGGGTATGTTGGCTTCTTTTAAATTATATTCTAATTTGTAGTATTGATATAGTTAGAGATTAATTGTTTAGTAATAATCAAGATGTGTATTTAAATATTCAGGATTAAAAATTAATTAAAAATTGTAGATAGTTGTTATCATATTATTTAAATTAATTTAGATTAGCTAATATAGGGATCCACGTGTGAATACAGGTTATGGAATAATCATTAGATCTTAAACAATGCAATGTACTAGGGAACTTCGTATCAATATTAAATGCACATAATAAAATCGTCATTTTGGTCTCTTAGTTTCTCAGTTGAAAAATGATACAATGAAGTACTTTGGCTCCTTATTAAATTTAAAAAAAAGAATTTAATCAGCATCTAAGCCAAAACAGACATTTCTCTGTATGTAATGGGTCTTTTTGACACGTTAAGATATGAATTATATTTTAATTATGTGTAAGTGATTCGTAATTTCAATTTAAAAAAATTTAACCATTCTATTATCAGATTTTTAACTGGTCAGATTAAAGGATAATATCTGATTAACAACTGGTTATAAATATATAACCAGTGCATATACTGGATAAAAATTCATTTTTCAAATTAATTTATTTTACGGTAGCAAAATATCTAGTGCAAAGTATTAGTATGTTGTGAGAAGTATTATTTTTTAACGCTTTAGAAATCCGTTTAAAAAATTTTCAAGGAAATCTAAAACTGTCATATCTCAAACTTTAAAATAATATACTCGTACTACGAATCCGATAATTTTTTTTCAAAATCATATGCTTTTCTAAGTTGAATTTTAAAGATTCAATTATTTAGAAAACATTTATTGACCTAGTGGATTTTATAGATTGCTTTTTATTCAGATTTCTTTCTTACATTTTAATAACATATGTTTTTCATATCTTCAACTTTGAGAGTTAAATATCCTGTAAAAATTAAAGATCATACATTATAATATAATTATCAGCACATTTTATCGTTTCATCATGCATCAAACTAAAAATTATAATTTTTCAGCTATTATAATAAACTACTTAACATCAATTCGATAATTGCTTTTAATAATCTTTAATCGAGAATACAAACGCATAGTAAAATCAGTAGTTTAGTTGAAAAGAAAAACTTCTTTAGCAATTCATGCTGCAGTTTTCTCATAAAACTTCTTTCATATGCTATATAATTATCAAATAGGTTTCAACAGTTTTTAAACAACAATTTTGGTATTTTCCTACATTTATCGATATTTCTGCTACATTAACAAATAAACTTAATTTATAATAAATAATATTTTAAAACTCGCGGCCTCTAACAACCTGCCTGGTTTGTTTGTAAAATTTTATGCCAACATATAAACTTTAATGGTAATAAAGCTGAATGCACAACGCAACTGTATTTAAAGATTCGAATTCTTAAACCCATCTTCCAATCAGAACATATTTATTAGTTTTAAACAGTATATTAACCAAATTTTTTTCATTATCTAGCTGAAAGCGTGAAAGTACTTTGAAATCAATTTTAATTATCTTCAAGAGGTGTTATGAAAGTCCTCTTTGTATTAAATTTTAGTACTGATTCAAAATCGATTATCCGAGTTAATATGGACCACGACTAACTCGGATAACCGAAAAACTCGGTTAAAGGAAAGAGTGTAAAAATGAAGAAAAAAAGAATAGGTATAAATGTAATTCATTTAGCAAATACTAAATTTATACGAGTCCACCACATACAATTCATTTTATAATTGAAACCTTACTTCAAAGCACTTAAAGAGCATACTTAACGAAAATTAAAGAGTTTTTACTAAAAAAAGTCCGTAATCGTTTTTTGTTTTACATTATTTCGACATGTTTCGCCATTTTTAAGGGATAAACAGGAAAGCTGGTGTCGCCTCTTCTTGTTGTTCTATATATTCAATATCACTTTCGATAGCTTTTATCATGATTTTCTTATGTTGAGAGATTTTTATATGTTGATTTTTATCTTCACTGTCTTCATCATCTTCGCTAGATTCATTTTCATTATTGACGATATTAACTATCATTTCTTCGGTAATCTCGTGTGCTCCTTCAGCTTGTTTTACTGAGTGTTTGGAAGAAAAAATTCAGCATTTTTTTCGGCGGTAGTTTTAAAAATAAAAAATTAACTAGAAAAAAAAAGATCTGTGAAATATTTGATAGCTCGGTTAAAGCGGATTTGTGAGTTTATTTCTGTGAAAATTGAAAATGAATTTAAATAAACATTTAACTTTTAAACATTTTAAATAAACACAAACTTGTTAAACTAGTATGACAACCTCAGAAAAGGATTAATAACTATGTTGCCAAAAGATAGAGAAATACCGGAGTTTATGGTGTCCCGTAAGAGAAATATACAAGTATATGTATATAATTTAAAAAAAGCGGGAAAATGTTATAATAGTTCTAGGTTTAATGTACGCGAGCTTTTCATAATAATTTCAAATTTGATTTTCAGGATTGAAGCTACTGAAATACTAATTTATATTGCATAGTATTATTACTTTCGACAAAAGATGCACGATAAAGCGAACAGAATTAAGCATAATTGAATAAAAATGCCATAATAATCTGTTCATTATTGTTCTATACTAAAACGAACATGAGTTTTAATTTTGTTGTTAGCACAATGGTAGCATGAAAGTATATTCTATATATAAAGATTAAATTTAGAAATTGAAATTACTATTGAAATGAAAACTTATTCAGTTATAAAATGACAAAAGAACAAATTCTGCAGGAACTACAGGTCGATGAATTTAAAAAAATTCTGATTAAAAAAATAAAAATAAAGCAACATAATTCTGATTTATAAATCTAAATCTAAAATATACGGTATTGTATTTTACTCATTCACACAACTAGTAAAAAATACAAAACTGAAAAGCAAATTTAACCAAATAAATTGCTTTTTATATCCTGTTCTAAGGTATCATTATAAAAATTACCTAACTCTTTTACCAAATTTCATCACATATTATTAAACCATGTTTTTCTGTTAAATTTACCACAATGACTAAATTACCGAGATTTTTAATGTTGCCATAGAGACAGAAACTCAGAAAATTTGATTGTGTCCAGTAGTTCTGACCATACTTCTTTCCTCAGTTTAAGAAAATCCATTGTTTATCAGTAAATAATTTTAAATAATAAATAATTCTCTTTTTTTAATCGAAAGTAATTAATCCTACTGTAACAAAGTTGTGTCAAAGTTGGTTCATAATACCCGTAGTATAAACTATATTATGTGCAAATTTACAACTATCTTACAAGATGTTAAACTGAACCTTGTTTCAGTTTAAGTTCAGCCATAGTTTCGTGTAATCAAGTTCGAGACTATTATGTAGGTCAGTATGACATCATATTAACTTTGTAGTAATTTTGAGCCCAGTCATCAGATTGCAAACATTTTGACTAGGTGTTAATGAAACGCGAACCGACTTTACACCATCACTTTTACAAGTTTGCTGCTTAAAGTGAAAATTGCAGTACAAAGTGACAAAAAAGTGTCTTGGTGTTTCAGATTCGATAGAGCAACCATAATTTAAGATTAAGAGATTTAGAGACATTTTCGGCATATACCATTTAAGCAAACTTTCGCAATTCTCTGTTTACTCAAGCTTTTTTTCATTATACATTTTTAAATACAAAACAAACATAAGTCTTATAAACAATAAGTTTTACAAAAACAGAGTTTGAGATCAAATTATTTCTTATCTGTTGAACTTAACTACCTTGAAACTGTGAAACTGTCATGGTAAGTTGTCTAATTAAACTGTTCCTTAGTCACGAAGAAAACTAGATTATAACGTTATGAGGACCAGAATAATGTCCTTTTTTATATTAAATTCAAACAAATATACTTTATTTTTAATCGATGATGCAATCACTCTCTTTATCAATGGTCTTTTACCATCTAGTATGCAAATTTTTGATGCCGTGTCGATTAAATCAATTGGTTTTTAAGGAAGATTTCTGAAGATTGCCTTTTTATCATAATGCAGCTTTTTATCACTTTTATTAATTTTGAAACCTTGTTCGAAATAAATAAAACTTTTATAACTTCATAACGTATAAGTATATTTGGTGAGATGATACCCACCATAATTCAAAATTTTTTTCCAGGGTAGGTCATCTTGATTATTCAGAAGATCAAACTATCAAATTTAAACTTAGGAAACCACCGACGGCATTTCCGAAAGTTTAATAACTGGATAAGCATCGCAAAAGTTATTGGTGGCAACTGTTGCGTTACTACCCTTGTGAGAAAAAAAATGCATACAATTCCGCATGTCTACCACTTCTGGCATTCGACTGGCTATTTCAACGTAAATTTAGAAAAGAGAAAAATATATATAAAAAAAATAATTAAAAAAAAAGAAGGAAAAAAAGAAAAGAAAATATTTACGAGTAAACAAGTTTCACTAACCTCAAAATACCACTGGCGAGACTTACATAATGAATTACATAATGAGCTGACAAATGGCAAATGAATATCCAAATTCGCATAATCGTTATCAATTTCTGGTTCCTTTGATACAATTCGATTTATGAATGACCATAAGGACCATATGGAATGACCATATGGAAAATGACCATGAAGATAACACTAAGGAAAAAATTTTGCTGAATCTATAGAAATACACGATCTTGCCTAATTCGGAAGTAGGAATTTCAAATCTGAAATTAGTTTTGCTTCTAAAACTAGAGATTTTTTTTTCGAGCTAATGATATTTATAATGCTTTTAAACTTGTATATTTCGACAAAAAATAGACTAAAAATATTATTTCAAGAAAAAATAAACGTCAGCTTGGAGAGAAAAACCGATAGCAGATTTGAAATCAGTGACAAAAAGGTATCTAAAAATGTTAGGTGATAGAAAGCAAAAAAAGAAATTGTTCCTCTGTGTAATTTTTAAATCATACAAGCATTTTAAAAATTAAAGCATAAAAAAAGTCCTCTTTTTAATGACAATAAACATTAGTAGTATCAAGCGCAGAATAAGTTGTTTGGGAAAGAAAAAGGGGTCATCAGAGGGTTAAGAATGAGAAATACGGGGTAAGAAGTTCAGGTTATGGAGAACATCCTTTCAAGTTAGCACTCTTCACCGCGGTTGAATGTGACAGAAAATCGATCGCAAGTTCGATCCGTCGCGTGATTTCTTGGTTATACCTTACCCCGCCTTTGGACAATAAGCACTGGGTATAATGGAAAACGTCAAAAGAAACGCAAAATGACGGCTCAGTTTCGACACAGTCGGCGGAATTCCATTAGAGAACCAGACCATTTTGATTCCACGTTCAAAAAACTAAAAATAGAAAGTCTCCAGATTGAATTGTATGCTTTCAGATTTTGCATTATCTTTGGATTCGACTTCATCTTTTTTTTATTGATATTGGACATTTAAAAGAACTGGCAGATATTTCAGTGTATGATATTCTATATTTGGTTTTCCGCGCAATAAAATAAATTTTCAAAACAAATAAAGAAAAATCAAACAAAAGAAGTCATTTAAAAATACTTTCTAGTTAAATAGTTATTTCAAAAATGTTTACTTATACTGCACCCTATTTTAAGCAATTATTATTTTTCAGTTTAAATAAATACTTTATAGATACTTGAGTAATAGATTAGATTTTTTTGATTAAAGAAATAATAAATGTCTTTTCCTGTGTTTTTGTAATGTTTATGCACTTGAGACTTAAATGATCTACCCAATTTTGATTTAGTTTTCTAAGAAAATATTGAATCAACTTTCAATGCTGATAATTTGAAATCTAATTATTACATTAATTACTTTTACCATTGATTTAAGGGGAAATATAGGATACAGAGAGTAGAGCCACTGTGACTCAGGGAAAGGAGTGTTCACATTGAAATGAGGTGACAAGGTTCGAACCCCAGTGGCAGCTCGTTGATACGAATTCTTTTCCCGGCTCTCACCAACTACTGTGCTGACGTCAGTGGTGGACAGATCAGGGGTGATGATCCCCTTTCCATCGCGCTAACCACGGAATAATATTCGGGGTTTTCCTCTCCGTGTAACGCAAATGCAAGTTTGTTACATCAGAAGTTCCCCATGAAGACAAGTACACTCCAATACTTGATCCAGAAATACCCTTGTCTTCCGGTTTTGGTTAAAAATTCTAAGACTATAGAGTTAAGCATTGATAGTTGTAAACTCAGAATTGGATCTGCTGTTCATTGCCGGTTGTAAAACAATAACATACAGAAGGGGGAAAGAGATTTTTCCTAACAGATAATTTATTAAAAAATTAATAAATGAATTTTAACGACAGAAAATATTCACGTAAACGTGTAAAATATCCTACATGTTTGATATGCTATATATTTCGTATAATTTTTCTACAGTTTTGATTAAAAATCAAGTTTATTCTTTTAAAAAATTTATCTTTATGTATATTCATAACAGCTACCTGTGTTCATATTTGGTTTATCTGTTTACAATTTCATTCTATGAAGTAACGAGATATCGATAAAATATGTAAAGCAGAATGTTTTTAGGAAGTTAAAAAATAATAAAAAAAGTATCTGACAAACAATTGTTTACTTTTGGTAAATTACTTTTCAATAACATCTCTGCAAGTTATTTTTCACTAACTTGCAGAGATAGCTTTTTCTACTTTTTATATAATAAAAATAAACTGTTGAATAAATGATACTGAGGAGGTTTATGTCATGTGAAAGCAATAACGTTTTTAAACAAAAACAGTAGGAGAGAGTGGTGTCAATTGTAACATTTTTTACTTAACTATTTTTAACTAACAAAAAATCCAATATATTATTAGTATTCATTGACAGTCGAGTAAAGTAGACTATCCTCTACTAGAAAATAAAAATACCTTTTTTTAAATGTTATTATATTAGTTATTAACAATTTTTGGCAGTCGTGCACTTGTTACAATTGTCCCCACTAACGGGGTCAATTGTAACAGTTCATAAATTCAACTAAAACATAGTTAATTATACATATTATCATAGTTGTGATATATTTTTTTATTGATCAAAATAGTAGTGATATTTTAGGAGTAAAAATATTAATGAGCAGAGACCTATAGGGTTAAACTTTTAACTTTAAGGGGTTAAGAATTTTAATTTATGCTGTAAAGGTGACAAATAAAATAATGCACATGCAACATACTATAAATGATATAGGAAACTATTGGTGGTTCTTAAAGAGTTAAGTAATGGTTTGTAAACATAAGTTTATTTATTTTCAGATGTTACAATCGTCCCTTTACTTATTGTTACAATTGTTCCCAAGACGCCATTTCAGCTTCATTCGTTAAAAACAATGCTAGTTAATTAACAAAACAATTTTTTTATTGAAATGTTAATTAAGGTGTCCACTTACATATTCGGTTAATAATTTTTATAAGTTTAAACAAAATTACTTTGTTACAATATAATATTCTAATACCAAAAAAGTACTTACGTAGCGTGAAAATATCTTTTGTGATGTAACTCTTTCAAAAGTACATAAAAATGGTTGCCAGCAGGGGTGTTGCCCTGTTACGGTTGGGTATAGAATAAAAATGAAAAAGTTGCAAAAATGAAAAACAATTTAGAAAAATAAAAAAAACTAAAAATTAATGGCCGGGTGAAACATAGTTAGTGGTACATTTACGAAGTTTGGCTAACCCAGAAAAATAGTAAATTTTCTTCCTCAAAAAATACGTTCCAGAAGATAACAAATATATTCAAAAAAACATACCTTCTTCTTCAGAGCAGTTCTCAGAGGCTAGGGTGAAAACAAAACAGAAAACAAAACTTTGGTTATTGAAAATGAAGCAGTCCAGTTCCTTTTTTGGAGAAAAATCATTGTAGTTTTATTGGAGAAAAAATATATTCAAAAATATATTCATTTGAGGCACGACATCATTTTAGAAATCATCAATGGTACATCCCAAGACTGTGGAACTAGTGATGACTGGAACAGGAGTTTGAAAATGACTGAGAAGGATTTCCATCCCTGACGGTAGTTGGTCAGCGGATCATCATAAAAAAAGGCTGGAGATTTATCAGGAAAATTCTTTAGTAGGCATTAATCCAATTTTATCAGGAAAATTCATTAGTAGGCATTAATCCAATTTTATCAGGAAAATTCATTAGTAGGCATTAATTCAATTTATCAGGAAAATCCTTTAGTAAGCATTCATCAGAGACAATGAAAAGGACAGCATGGTTATTAACAGCTACTTGAGTTATCTTCAGAGAACAAAGCCCAACATCAAATAAAGATGGCGCAAGGAAGCCATCCTTCGAAAAAAAAGCTTCTCCACCTTAGGGAGGTGGGAGCAAAAAAATGTTAAAACTCCGTTAAGCGGAGGGCAGCAAATTGTATGACATCAAATTATCGAAAGCCATTTCGTCTTTCGCGCTCTTCCTTTTTATAAGATACAAAAACTTAAAATTGAAGTTGTAGCAGCTACTTGAGTTATCTTCAGAGAACAAAGCCCAACATCAAATAAAGATGGCGCAAGGAAGCCATCCTTCGAAAAAAAAGCTTCTCCACCTTAGGGAGGTGGGAGCAAAAAAATGTTAAAACTCCGTTAAGCGGAGGGCAGCAAATTGTATGACATCAAATTATCGAAAGCCATTTCGTCTTTCGCGCTCTTCCTTTTTATAAGATACAAAAACTTAAAATTGAAGTTGTAGTGCATGTTGTGCAAGTTAAAGTTAAATTATCTAAAAATCACGAGTTGAGACGAAAAATTTATTATGCGTTAAAAGTTACGGTTGAGAAACACAACAAACACGCGGAGATGAAAGATGCCGACGACCAGTGGAATTCTCAGAAAAAAAAGGGTGGAAACTTCTCGAAATAAAGGGGCTCATTAAGGAGCTGGTAAGGAATTTTAGGGGGAGAATGTCCAAATTGCGCTACCGCTTAAGGGGCTAAAGAAAGATGATGAAATAAAAGAATGTATTACAAAATTAAAAGAATTAGTATTATTGATAAAAAAAAACAGGATATTTATAAATTAGGCTGTGACCTAATGTCACAGGTGTACATGTAGATTTTTTAAATACACCTTGTGCGCCACCTAGGAACCAAATCTAGGACCCGACACTCGAAATTTTTGCTCTGCTACAATTGTACCTTGTTACAATTGACCACACTCTCCCCTAATAGTTTTTTAGCCATAAAACTTTTCCTCGTAAGAAATATATCAGAAAAACCATAACCATATGACGCAATAAATGATCATCAAATTTTAAGAAACATATTTACCACTCAAACTTTGAGTAGAATTTGAAAATATTAACTTTTTACACAATTTAATGACTTTGTACTAATTACAAAGTGTAATAATTACAATTATAAGTGCAAAATTTTATTTCCAGCAAACAGACCCCATACGAAGAAAACAATTTTGGTAAAATTACCGTACTTGTTTGGTAATGACATTTCTAGTAAATAATAAGATAATTCTGGTAATAAAAAGTAAATACGGTATTTAAACAATTCGTTTAGTATTTTTTTCCGTTCGTATAGTAATGGTTTTCCGGAAATGCTGATTATCAATATTATAGTTCTCTTACCTCACAATTAGTAAGAAAAATACAAAACTGAAGAGTAAATTTAACCGAATAAATGGTTTCCATACCAAGTTATCGTGATAAAATTACCATATTTGACCACTTTTACCATATTTCGTCACGTATTAAAAAACATATTTTATTATTAATTTTAGCAAAAGCATTACCTAAGTGATTCTGTAAAAACTACCGAGCTTTTAATATTCCCATAGAGCCAGAAGCATGGTAAATTTTACCACATTGTGGTAATTTTAACTTTTTTCTCGTTCACAGTATATTCAGCAGTACCTAATTTGAATCACAAAGAATTAAACTTAACATGCATGCTGCATGTATAAGTTAAATTTTTAAGTGAAATTTTAAAATATTCTCTTATTTTACCATTATAACTTTTTCTATTAATCAAAAAACAGCGCTATAGCTGAGACACGAATAAATTCAAAATATTTTATTTCAGTAAAAATGTTTAGAAATACAATGTATTTTTCCTTATAGGCCTTGAAAATTTTTGTAGAATACATCAATAAAGTAAAATTAAGATGAATTTCTAAAATACAAATATGTAACTAGCAATGAGCTTTATATTTTCGAATTTAAAGAAAGCCCCATTTTATAAGAGTTTTAGAATATATTGATAAAAGAAAAATTACAAAAGATTTTTATAAACAATCCTGACGTAAACTTTACGGTTGTATTTACATATTCTCCCTACCTGAAAATATTTTTTGCCTATTCCCATTTTAATAAGAGAATTTTAAGAAGCATAAGCAATTTAAATAACATATACGCCAACGAAAACAAATATTTGTATAAAAGTATGGAAATATTATGGAGATATCAATATAAATATTATGTATGTGGGATTAAGAGATTTTTCGAAAATGTACGATAAAAAGTGAAATGCACAAAAAAAAGCAAGTGAAATAACAGTAACGTTACTATAGCAACCAATCCTCCAACATGGAATCGTTCTCTGTTGCCACCACCGTTTTTCTTAAAGTGAGAGAAATACTTTTTACCCCTGAGGTGAGTTTTGATATTTTCTCCTACTTTTTTTTTCTCCTTTTTATCAAAACGCATTGTTGATTGCATAAAAAAGCAAAGAAGAAAGAAAGTTAAACTACAATGTGAAAAGAATTTATTTTTTAATAAAAAAATACAGAAAGCGCAAAATCTAAATTTTTCGATGGAAAAGAAATGTATGACTTCATAGCTACATTTAAACTAAATTTAATAGAAAAGAAAATAATTGCTTTCATTATAACACTGATACTAAATACATTACCAGCAAAATTTGAAATACATTTTCCAAATCGTGTTAGCATTTTATGGAATACCAAAAACTGACTGGCACGGCAAGAAACATTTAAACATTCATTCTATAGAATGCCTAGGTATTGCACATTATGAATATATTATAGAACAGAATATACATTAGAAATCAGGGCTCGAAAAACCGCCCGTCCGCCTGTCCTCGGCGGTTAAAAATTCCCCACGGACAACGAATTTCTCGAATCCGACGTCCGCGCGGACGGCCATTTTCCCGTTAAAGTTCGTGATGCATTTTCAATTTTTGTTATCTTACAAGAGTCTAGCACTTCACTTCTAAAATGACCCTCTTATCTAGAGATACAGCAACATACTGCGTATGGTGGAATTGATGTTTTCGCTGTTTGGGAGTACTGCAGCGCTTGAAAGGGGCTTCTCAGCAATAAACTTAGAAAAAAACACATTACGTACTGGTTTTAAACAAGTAGCGTTATAAACGCAATTATGAACATCTACCTAAATGGAGAACCCCTTTCAGATTTCTGTGCAGAAACTTCTGTAAATCATTGGCTTGATTGTGGAACTGGCAAACGTCATATTTGATTCATTTAAAAAACGCAATACCCTCGGATAAATTAACATTCCAGATAACTTGACCTTTGTCATTTAAATTATTTCATAAAAGAAATACTAGGTTACTATCAGTATCCTAGTATTTCTTTTATTACTGTATAATGTAATCCTAGTAACTACTAATTCATGGTGCAATTTATATAAATGTTTGTAATTAATGAGAGGAAATTATATTTTTATTTATTTAGAAGCGACGGGTTAGTTTCAAAGGAGGACGGGTATATTGTAGGACAAGCCGTCCTCGGGGACGGGTAAAATTTCTGAGTTTTTTCGAGCCCTGTTAGAAATACATAATAACTCTCATATTTTACTTTGTTTAAAAACGCTAGGCATTCTATAAAATGATTAAGTATTCTAACATTTATGTTACTGGCACCCTATAAAAAAATCCTAATTTAAGTAACGACTTAAAGTACCGGCACCTTGGGTTCATTATCCGTAAATTCTACTTTATCGTAAAATTCATTTTTAATGTAAAATAATGTACCGCAAATTTTACAGTTTTAATTACTGTAAAAATCACGATGTATCAGACTTTTGTGCCATGGTAAGTTTCGGTAACAATGGATTTTACAGAGAAAAGTACCGATCTAGGTCCCGGTACTTTTCACCGTAGTTTGATACGGAGCTTTTTACAGTGCATTGATAGTAACACATTAATCAACTAATATCTAGTAACTTAGTTCATCAATTATCGATAAGCCATTGAAAAGTTAATACAAATTATAAATTACGCGAACGAGTATTTTCTACTTTGAAGATATTTTCTTAAATGTCCATTTGAATCCATGAAAAAAATGCTTGAATAAATAACTAACGTACAAAGAATATTTGAAACAAGGAATAAGAAAGAATATCAAGAAAAAAGAATACCTCAAAAGAATATTTGAAACAGTATTTATGAAAATACAACAAATCAACACCTGAATTTAAATTTAAGTGAATAAAAATCTACCCTGAAATATTAATCTTAAAATTAATATACTAATCGGCAATAACTAAGTTTTGATTACTTTAATGTCATATTTACTATTATTGACATTCGTCATGATTCATCAGATTCTTAAGACAATATTATTCTTGCTTGATTAATAAATGACTCGTTTTGATAATCTTGCCCTCATTTACAACAGGCAAATTTAAAAATTTAATATTACATTAATGAAAGTGTTTAGAGAACTGAATGAATATTAAAGAGTTGACTTCATAGATTAAAAAAAAGTAGTATGTTGAAAGTCACTAATAGAATGATCTGTTATTCAATGTTTTATTGTTGTTAGATAAGAAAGATAAGATGTATCTAGAATAACAAGCAAATATAATAATATCTTCTAAAAAATTTGAAAATGCCCAGAATAGCCTGTTGAACTTCGTTTATTTAGCATTACGCAAATTGCCTACGACTATTCAAAAAAATTAAAACTGGTATTGTGCTGGTATGTTGACCCCTTACAGTAGTAGATATGCTCTCTGCTAATAGTTACCATGTTGTGTCAACAAATTATGACCCTTCATTAAATGACTTATAGTATCCAAAGCTTAATATTTTGCTATGCATGCTTCAGAATAAATTTTGTGTTTCAACACTAAGAAAGTTTCTTTATCAAAGAACAGAACCTATAGCATATATGTTCTATCGGCATTGTTATTGCTATTTTTACGTTATTTAGCTTTGCTACCTTATAGTATATTTTTAAGACACATCACTTCAATAATTTATAATATTGTAAGCCATTATTACTTCAGGTTGTTAATTGGTCATGATAGTTTATGAAATTACACAATCTTTACAACAAAATAGCCAAAATAACATCTGTGTTCGTGTGTCATTATTCATGTTCTTTAGCTTTCTTAATTTATATTATATTTTTAAGGCATTTTACTTTAATAATTATTAGTATAATTAATAAGTTACTTCAGGTTTGTATTAGATTTTTAATTGGTCATGATGGCTTAGGAAATTAGTCAAACTTTTTAAGAATAATCAAAACTATAATGCGTCTGTTCATGTGGCATTACATGTGCTATTTTTATGTTGTTCAGCTTTACTATATAGTATATTTCATCCTATAGTATTATTATGTTATAGTATATTTAAAAGAGATATCTCTTCAATAATTTATAATGTAAGCCGTGATTACTTCAAGCTTAAATAAGATTATATATTAGCTGTGATAGTTAATGAAATTATACAATCCTTTCAAAAAATTAATAAAAGCAATAATAGGTCTGTTAACAAGGCATTATTTGTGCTACTATCTAGTTGTGTAATTTTCTTATTTTATAGTATAAATTTAAGACAAGTCACTTTCATAATTTATTATATTGCAAATCGTGATTACTTCAGATTTATATTAGATTATCAATAGCTCACTATAATTCTGGAAATTACACATTTTTTTCCTCTAAAAATAACCAAACTTTTAATATTGTAATTTCGTAAATCCTGATTACTTCATGTTTAAATTAGGCAATCAATTATTCATTGTAGTTTGGAAAATGATAATTTCTATCCCAGAAAACAACGATGTAGAACTTCCTTTTGAAATCAGCAAAAGTATTCAAGTGTTTAGTGCCACATTTACATCTGGTATTCAGGTCAAAAGTCATTCAGAAAATTGCATTCATATCAGATACAAGCGAAAAATAAAAAAAGATAAAAATATTCGTTAATTCAAAAATAGCATTTCATCCATTGTTTTAGGAAATGAATATTATTAAAGAAACTCAAAAGCATAAAGATTATATGATGACACGTTATTAAAATAATATATATCTATACTTAGCGTCATTTTCAACAAAACAAAAAAACAAAAAAAAAAGTTTCACAATTTTCTTCCTTTCAATACTATCGATCCCTATTTTGGATCTATCTCTCTGCTTTCTCTATGAATTGCTATCAGCATGCAGTTCAAGTAACAATCATTAAGTTGTGTTTAATGGAGCTAATCTAATCTTATGGTCGCTTTGAGAGCAATAATGTCTTTTTGGATGCTCATAACGATGGGATAAGTTTAGAAAAAAAGGGACATCTATGATCTGGTCAGTTACTGTGATAATTGACGTAACTGCTGGTGTTGATGAAGCGGAAAATATGCTTTTATGTGTCGAGATTGATTTATCTATCTCTCGTTTGAACGTTTAACTTCATTTTTAAATTATAAGAAAGTTTTATACTCATATTCCTAAACAAAATATGGTATAATGTTAAAATATAAAACAAGAATCTAAAATTATTATACGAATAAAACAATATATAATAAAAGTTTACATCTATGTATGTCTAAGCAATATACTACAATTTGATGTAACTTTTGGTGTTGTTAAAGCAAAAGAAAAATTGCGTTTTTAATCCGCAATTTATCTCTACTGTTCGTATGCTTAAGAAAGTATTTCTCAAAACCTAGAAATGCAGAAAAACTTCATGTTCATATTTCTCTACAAAATATGCTATAATGTAAAAATCTAAGACAAGAGTACAACATTATCATGAGAATGTTTTATTAATGACATTCTGCATTATGTTTATTATAAGTTATGTAATAATAATATATAATTTCATTAATTATTAGTAGTTATTATGTTTAATTTTATTGGTAATTATTATGCACTATTAAATTATTATACGAATGTGAAAACTTTTATTACATATAATAAACGTTCACACAATTATATCAATAAGAAATATGCTATAAATGAATGTAAACTTTGTTAAATTAAAAAAAGAGTTTTTACCTCGACATGTAATTTTTCTAACTCTCGTTCGTATGTTTAAGGTAGTATTTCTCAAAACTTATATTTCATGCGACCTTCAAATTTCTTAGCAAAATATGTTATAATGTTAAAATATAAGACAATACAACGGTATTATGCGAAGGTAAAAATGTAAGAGAAGTTTACATCGATATATCTATAATAAATATATTACAATTACACGTAACGTTAAGTATTTTTTAAGCTATAAATTGTGCTTTCACTCCGACGTGTAATTTCTTCAACTCTCGTTCATATGTTTAAGATACTGCTTATCAAAGTTTAAAATATGAGAATATTTTATATTCATATTTATATACGAAATATCTTATAAAGTTAAAATACGTTAAAAAATACACTACAATGTGAAACAAATGTTTTTAAAAAAAATTGTGTCCATATGTAAGATGTATGTAAAATATAAGAGAACGTAATAGCCATATTTTTGAATAGATATGTAACAATGCTACAACGCTATTGAAAATGTTACGATGTAGAAAACTTTATATTCATTATTTCTATACGAAATATACTAACATCAGATGCAAATTTTAGGACAGGGTAAAAAATTAATACTTAAATTCCATGAAGTTTTCTTCGTTTTTTGGCGAAACTGTTTTCTGGTATACGCTCTGTTCAAAAATTTCGTCTAAGGGACGAAATTGCTATCATCACCTCTTTGAGAAAAGAATTTCATCAAAATTAGAATAAAGACCTTTTTCACAAAAAAAAGAGAAAAAAACTCTCTGAGTTTAATGTAACTAACTTTCCTAATAATCGTGATCTCTCCTAATTTATCGTCAGTATTATTTAGGTAAACCAATGTCACACAAATAACACAAGAAAGACTGATGGAATAGAGCAATAAATTACACCCATGCCCGAAGCGGGATTCGAACCTGCAACTTCCTGGGTATGGGGCTAACTCTATAACTACTCTCCTGCCGTGCAATTCAAAAAAACAATGTGCTTTACGAGTGATTCCGATAAAAGTGGCTTGACAACTATTTTCCTTCTATTGCTAATGCTATAAATGCTAAATTTCCAAAAACTGATTACAAAAAATTTATTCAAAATAATTTTTTTTGCTATTTGTAATATGATTTTGCAAATATATAAAAATCTCAATTGTGAATTTTTTGTCTCCTACGTTGACTTTTCAATAGCACTGCAATATACAGGCCCTTTAGCCCTACCGACACTTTATTTTTGATCTCCCAGTATTTATTCTAGTTAACAATCTCCCACAATGCGCTTCGATGAGGTTCCGTAATTGAGGAAACATTTTCGTCATACATTTGAGAGTTCGCGTTTCATCACAAATCATGTGATTTCCGAAATGAATCTCAAAATTACCGAAATACAGCTCAAGGATTGCTGAATCGTAAAAAAACGAGAGTTTTACTTCTGAGAGTGTACTTGATGATGAAAACAATGTATGCATTTTACATCAACGTGTAATTTTTCAATCTCATGCTTTTCTTGTTTATTTCATACTGTTAAACATTTGAAACATATTTAACCATAATATGGTTTAAATTTGTTGCAACCTTAATATGATCCAAGTTGAACAACTTTAAAATACTTCTTAAACTTGATTACACAACGCTATGATTCCATTCAACACCTTATTGAAAATGAAGCAAATTAACACCATCTATTAAAATACCGAAATTATAGTTCAACGTTGCTCCAACTTTCGATATACTTTTGTAAGCAGCTGATTTAAATTTTTAGAAATGATTTTTTAAATTTTTCTGAAGCATTTTTTAATACTTTATATTGAAATTAATATTACGTCGAAACTAATGCATCGTCACAGTTTTCTCTTTAAGAATTCTGGTTGTGTAGAAGGCCATAGAATCACGATCACAAAAATCAAAAGAATAAAAAAAATTAAAAATTAAAATAATGAAAGGTTAAAGGAGGTTAATCTAATATTTTTCTCCCGACCATTGAGGTTAAACCTAATATTTTTCTCCCGACCATTGAGGTTAAACCTAATTATATTTTTGCATACATTCTACCATCACTAATCACTTTAAAAGAAAAAAAAACATTTTTTTTAAATAATAAAACCGTACCAAATGTTGTCCAATATATTGGATGCTGGTTCTTAAGAGGTTAAAAAATTTTGCTGTGTAAGCGTTGGATGAATGGGACGAAAACACTCCTCATATTTCAGACAGAAGAAACTGTTTGTTAGCAAATAACAAAATAAGACTTTTCCTTAGAGTGTTGACGGGCATCCTTACCTTTAAAGCAACATCTCTTCAATTGAAATATTGCGCCCCAATGACTGCTTTTAGAATAAACAGCGATGACAAGCGACGCCATTTCCCACCGAAATAACTTTTTCAAGTGTGAAATAAAAATTGAAAGATAAATATTACTACAGGAGAAGAGTTCCCTATCCACAGGTTCTTTATAGCTGGGACCAAAAAAAAAAATGAAGAAGAAGAAATGAAGAAAAAGATGAACTTTTGCCTCGTACTGGTCAAAATGTTTCTCAAGAGGAATTTCTTTTTGCTTTTTTACTTCACGTAAACTTTTCGATCGCAATTTCCGATCGTAGTTTTTTTTTCTGTACTGCGTCGCAATCTTATTGGTTCGGTTAGATTTCTTTCTACATTATTTTTTTTTTTTAGTTTGAAGAAGATCGATGATTTTACAGCTTTATTGACAGAGCATAATTAATCCCGTTTTTATTACATTCTTTACACAAAAAATTTTTTAATCGGAAAGTAGTTTCTCTGCAATTACTTTTAAAGATTTGACGCCAGTTTGAAAATGGTTTTAAAATGAAAAGTTTTTCTCTTCATTGGCACGGATAAGTAAAAGAAAATAAAATTTATATACCTGTGTATAAAATGCGAATAAGGTTTAACTTACATTTCAAAAAAAAGAAAAAAAACTTTCGTTGAACAAGCCGACACAATTTTACTTTACAACTACCAATGTTACTATGTTACTAATGACTACCAATACTGCCACTCCATAGCCTTGTAATTTTGACTCCAATCCAGAAGACGAGAGAAGACTGGGTCAAGTATTGAAAGAAATTTGCTTTCGTGGAGGACGTTTTGATGGAGCTAACCAACATTTGCGTTACATGGAGAGGTAAACCAAAATCACCTCCCATGTTAGCCTGCCGGCAAGGGGAGTCTAACTCATGGTCCATCTACCCCTGAACTATTGTTTTACATCATCACTGCAGTCGGTGTGAGCCGGATGCGGAATTTGAAACGACCTGTCATGGCTGGGATTTGAACCCGGGTCGCCAAATAGAGAGGTGAGCTCTCTATCCCCCTAGCCCCCACGACTCTAAACAGCAATTGATCAGGGCGTAATTTTTCATATTTATTTCGCATATTTACATTAAATATTGTAAAATCCACTAGAAATTTATCAAGCTAATTTTCACCTCAAACTTATTAGTTTTTTTTTTAAATGCATAAAATTTGTATAGTAGTGAAAAATACTGAAAATTATTAAGAGCTGAAGTTATGAGACATTAGAAAAATTAAACAATCTTATAATTTTGTTTATAAAAGTATTGAACGACACAGTTTAAATTTAGCAATAAAATATGGCGGCTGTTTTTAATTAAATACCCTGACTATGAGCATACACAAAAAGCTGCTATATATATATATATATATATATATATATATATATATATATATATGCTGTTTCTGGAGGAAAGACATTGTTTCTACAATTTTGAATAGGTTGTCTTATCTGTTGCACCAACAACAATGAAAGCCCATTCATCTTTAAGAAAATGACCATTCCTCTTGTGCAGTGGTTAGTTTTGCTCCCATGCTGTTTTCTAAAGAAAAAAAAGACAGCTGGAATATCAAAGAGGCCGCGATCACTTACTTGCAGTCAGATAGACATCATGAGTAAATAAAGAGAGATGGTCTGTTTAGTGACAATAGTAACAACTTATTGTGCAACATATTATGACGTCAAGTACTTTTCTTAGAAATTTATCATGTGCTGTTTCACCCCCTCCCATGAAACTCAGATTTTTTGTGAAGAGCTATTCATTTATATCTAACTTAAACTTGTGGACGATGAAAACGTGGTGGATGATACTGACGAGGATGATAAAGTTCCTCCAAATCACATAGCAGTATTAGAAGCTTTAAACACTATTCTTGACTATTTACAATTTAATTTTGCTTCTGAAACTCCCTTATCCCATATATATGAACTGGAAAAGGCTGTTTTTGAAGTACGTCGGCAAAATCAAATACTAACATGTATTAAGATTATTTTGCAAGAAAATAAATTGTCTTTAGGTATGTTAAATTTTTTCTTTGTATAATTATAGTAATTACCAAAACAGTATAAATATTAAAATTTTATGCATAGAAACATATTTATTCATATTGTCACTGCAATTTACGTTGCGTTTTAGAATTTTGAGGATTTTCAATTATGTGTCTCTTTCACTTATGCGCTTTTTTCTGTTGGCCCTTCACACCGGTGCATAAGTGAGAGTTCACTGGGGAAAAAAAAGCCAATCATTTTTTAATATGAAGTGACTTTATATCAAACTTTTATTTGGTATGAAGTAAGCATTTTTTCAAGCTTTAAAAAAATTAGAGCATTGTTAATCCATTTTTCCACTCTCAGGCTATTATTAAATTTTTTTTTAATTTTAAATTTAAAGTCATTGAATTTAGAGTCATCTTTGTTACGTTATGTTTATTAAGCTTAAATTTAAATTTTGAATTCGAAAATATTTTGCATTTCAACTTACATAAAATTAACTATTTTTATTTAACAAGTGGAAATCATCATAATCATCGTGCATCATAATCATTCGTGCATTTTAAAAAACTGTACAAAAATGTGTGTAAAATGTTTAACGAAATGTAAAATGATGTACTTTTGACTGTAAACATAGAACTAACTATTTTTACTTAAATTATGTGTGTTAAAGCTACATTTATTCCAAGTGTGCCTTTCTTTTTATATACAAAGTAGATTAACTGAAGTGATTTAGCAAAGAAATGAAAGGAAATGTAGCAATTGCTCTTAAGTTTTTTCTTTTAAAAGAAAATCCGATTTAAAGCCTCAATTGCGTATGGGATTCCTTTCCTCTGAAGTTCATTTTGTTTGAAAGTCCAGGAAAAATACTGCAAGGAATTTAGAAAAGGCCATCACAAATAAACATTTAAAAATTATTTATCGCATCTTGGTCTTTTTATTTTCGGTTTTTTCACTGCATAAAACTGTTAATTTCGTAAACGTGTCATATAATAATTAAATATTTGATTTGAAAGTTCATTGAAAATAGTATTTTCTTTTATTAAAACATAAATTGAGACTATTAGAATTTTAATTTAAAGCTATGTGCTCAAAAAATACTTCATTAAAAGCATTAGACTTAATGCAACACATTATGCTAATAAATAATAACATGCGAAAACGAAAGGAGCATGACTCGCCATTAATCAAACTTGAAAAACTTTTTTGAAAATTTATCACATTATCACTTACGTTGTAAAAAAGGATATTAAAATTCCACGAAACTTTCTGATATTTGAATATCCACTTTTTCCAGGAAACGAATTACATCAATGGTGAAAAACTATTTCGTCAGTCTATCTTTTTCCAAGAAAAAAAAACTCTTTGTTCATAATCTAATAATCAATTCTAATAATCTTAAAAATCACTATATCATGGGCACCATATACCTGGGTCAATGTCACCTTAATAGCCCAAGAAAGACGAATTGAACTTAGAGATATATTACACCTGTGCCAGAATCGGAATTCGAACTCAGAATCTTCCTGGTAGTCGGCTTATTTACTCATTTTATTTTCGATTGTCTAATCTTTATCCCAGTTTCGTCATTCTGGTTAACAATCACCCGCAATGCTTTACGATGACGTTTCGAGTTCAGGAAACATTTTCGTGATATATCTGAAGGTTCCGTTTCGTCACAAATCACGTGATTTCGTGGCAAAATAATTTTCAAAATTAGCGAAATATAGCTCAAGGATTGCTGAATCGTCAAAATGAGAGTTTTGAGAGTGTTCACCTGTGTTCTGTCAGCTTTAAAATCACATTAAAAAAAGTTTTTGAAGAATCCCTTGAGTTAATGATGGAAAGAAAACTATAATGGACTTCTAAGGTTGTTAATCTAGGCTACTTTTTTCATATAATTTAATGTGAAAATTACTAAAATATTACTAAAAAATCTGCAGTTAAGAGACCTAACAGGCGAAAATATATTTAAACTTTAAAATAGTATTCATGTAAGGTAAGTCTAGGATAGATGGCCTTAGTTTTTTTTTTTTTTTTTTTTTTTTTCAAATCGAGATAGAAGTACTATACAATATACAAACGAATAGAGATACAAAAAAATTTATATGCATGTTTCAGATTCCCGTGCATGTATTCACTACAATATAGCAAAAAAAAATAATGAATATTGAGAATGAAATATGAAGAAAAAAATTATTGAAATTAAATTAACAAGTGGCATATCTCTTTAATGTCGAGGTAAGATGATTGTCTAAGTAAATTAAAATTAAGCTTAAATATTGCAAATAACACATTTCATACAGTTAGCCACTTAAAACTTACAATAAGCTGCAAAGAATTAATTTTACCTTTTAAATTGAGTAAAGGGAATCTATTAAACAATATCTAATGTACAGATTTAATCCGTCACTTTGGGGAAAAGATTAACTACAAATTTGGCAAAGGTTTTCAAAGTTGGTACATGTTTCATGACGCCATTGCATTCATCTTACATATCTCATCCGTTCGTTGTTTTTAGTTGTGGTATTATGAATTTTCTTCACAGCTAACATACTGATAATCATCAAATTTTTAATGTGAAGAATAGAATGATATGTAGGGTTTTATTGAGTAGGTTATAAGGTTCTACCGAACATTATATGTTAGGTTCGTACAATCGGAATGTAATATGCAGGATTCGTATGGTCCTCAAAACTTTTATAAAATGGATTTCAATATTGTAAAAAAAAATTAAGGATTTCTTTTTATAAACCATTAAAGAACCCAAAAATTTCGCAACCAGATTGATTTACTTGAGGATATTAAGCGGTGTGGTGAAAACTAATTTAATAAAATACATCTTATTTTCTTACAACTTATTCTACAATATATTTTTAATTATATTTTTAGCAATATGATCCCTTCTCAATGCATATTAATAAAGAAAAAACATCTCTCCTCGATTCTATTTGGCCAACTCCCTCTAAGTTGATGAGATGGCCACCGAATTTATAACGCCACTATCAACTATAATATTCTCTGATTTTTACTGAGGAACAAAAATTCAATTATAGATTATGGGTCCATGTAATAAAAAAATTTAACTTGCACATTGAAATATAATTAAATACTTTATTAATAAAAATATTGACCCCTAAATAAGCGAAACATTTAAGTTCTTCAAATTTTTTGTGGTCACAAAAAGCAATACTTTTTCTAAGTTGATAGGCAACTTAACTACTTCCTGCATATCTGAATTTTCTGCAATGTATTTAAAACTCTCAAAGATCCAAACCATCCATCTCTCCTCTATGGCAATCTGACCTAAACTTACCTCATACAATCACTTAAGCATTTAAATATCAATAGAGCACCAACGTATGGCTCTTAATTATTTAAAAGCAATATTCGCCAATAACCATTTAAAAATAAAAACACTAAAGCATTTAAATATCAATAAAACACCAAGTTATGGGCCTTATTTGAAAGCAAATTTTGACAATAACAATTTGAAAATAAAATCGATCAATTTAAGTTTATGAAGATGCTCTTAGATGCATACTGTATAATTTTCGGTTATGGCTTACAATCGCTAAAGGGCCAAAATGATTTAAAACATTGTTAATAGCTTTTTCATCTCTTTTGAAAAAAAAAAAATATATATATATATATATAAAGCGCATTTGTATAGCGCCATTTTTACTAGCCTTATTTATGAAATTGAGATTGAAAAACCTTATAAATTTTAATTCACCAAAAAGATAGTAATTTATAATGGCGGATGCAATCTGAGTAAATGTCTGCAAGAATAATCTTTTGAACTTTAGTGCATTTTATATAGCTTTATACAGAAATTTCACAGCACTTACAAACCTAATAACTCAACCAATACGTCTTTACATTTAAATAAAATAAAGTGCAGCGAATGTTCACAAGATTTCCTTGGAAAAAGAAATTTGATTTGAAACTTGCAAAGAACTGGATCTTCTATGTAGGTTCAAAGTCAAATTCTATTTGCCTTACTGTCAAAAAGAAAAATGGCTGAGAACTTGGAAAATGCTCTCACGAATGGACATTTAAGATTTATTTACTCCCATTTTGTTTTGTTTTTTCTTCCCTTTACTACCTTTAACACCAACAACTTTTCATCAAATGAAAGAAATCGTTCCCCTTGGATGCTCAGTGGAAGTTATCGGAAACCGAATCTTTGTTGTTTTTAGAACTTTCTGCTCAGGTATACATCATTTAGTACTCAAGATGTGAGTAAATTAAAAAAAAATGTTCTTTTTCAGTAGAATAATGTATTTAAAAGGCTTTTCTGTTATATAACTACTTGGTTTGTGTACCGCATATAAATTCAGTAAAGTGAAATTGAACTTTGAATCAATTTTTAAGCATAAAAAAAATTATGCATGAAAGTATTTCTGTTTTAATGTTTTGAATGTCGAAAATCCTAAACTTCTAAAGACTGATAAAATGAAGTAAATGTTTTGTAAAATTTTAAATAGCACAAAAAGTATTAAAAAGTACAAAACTTATGTCCTGTTATATAAATCAATAAACTTTTAATTTTTGAAAATTTATTTTTAGTAAAGAATTTGTTGTAATAAGTTGTGGCTTTTTTCTTAAATGCGTACCATCAAATTCTTCTTCTTCTTTAGCACGACAGCCCTTTACAGGTCATGGCTGCTTCAACCACGCGTAGCCTCCAACGCCTCCTAACCATGGCTACTTTTTTCCAGTTGTTAATCTTTATTACTTTGAGATCTTTAGTAGTGTCATTCAGCCATTTCGTTAGAGGTCTTCCTCTGGCCCGAGATCCAGAAGGATTTTTAAAGGTGGCGATTTGTACTGCATTGTTTTCTGGACCTCTCCAGATATGACCAAGCCATCTTAATATATTGCTTCGGATGACCTGCACTATTTGTGGCTGTCCATAGAGTCTATATAATTCAAAGTTGTATCTGATTCGCCAACAGCCTCTTTCCTGTACTGGGCCAAAAATATTTCTAGGCATTTTCCTTTCAAAAACACCAAGAGTACGCTGAGTGTCTGCGCTTAGTGTCCATGTTTCCCTTGCATAGAACAATACAGATAGAATAAGAGTCTTATGAATTTTAATTTTGGTTTTTCGACTGATTAGGTTTGATCGTAATTGCTTTCTTAGCCCAAAGAAACACTTGTTTGCCATTTTAATTCGTCTACTTTTATTTTAATGCTGTTTTGGTCATTGATCATTGTTCCAAGGTATTTGAATCCATTAACCTTTTCAAAGGTGTAACCATTTATGATTAAAGGATCATGATTTACAGTTGTGGCTGGAGATTCCATAAATTTAGTTTTATCTTCGTTAATGGTAAGGCTCATATTTGTGGCAGAAGTTTCAAGAGCCAGAAAGGCCTTTCTCACTGCTCTCTCTGACCTTCCTATGACATCGATGTCATCAGCATATGCCAATAATTGAACTGATCTATTCCAAAGGGTGCCTTATACCATCTAATGGGGATTCCATATTAGAGAGGAGATTAGAAATTATCACACTTTACTGGTATTTTTTTATGAATAGGAATAAAATTAAGTTTCTGTATTCACATTTGCCCTCATGTAGGATGTCTGCATGATTCTCTCGTTTGTTTAAAAAAGAAGCTGTAACAAATATGATTACGGAGTTGTTGTTGTTTTTTTCTGGGTGGAGGGGAATCTTTAATGATTGCTTTCTCATGTGTTCAGTTTATTCTGAATTCATTTCAAAGGAATCATTCAGTACGCTAATTTTTTTCTGATTTTGTTCTTCTTCGTGTACCAAAGAGTTACATTTTTATAAACTGTGTCAAAGAAAGACTCACATAATTGTTATTGAAAGAATGATTGCGAAAATAAAATCCATAGTTCTAAGAAAAGAATCCTCCCATTTAAAAAGAAATTAAGCTCATGTTGAACCCAATATTACTTCAAACGCTAAGCAAGTATTAAACAACTAATGAAGTATAAATAATAGTAAATATTTAAATGGAGTTTCTAATATCTGCCGTTATAATCCGGTTTGTAATCCTTTAAATTTTCTTAAAAATGAAAAAAAATTCTTTTGTCTAAGTTTCCTTCATTAAGTATTCCAACTAAGACAATAGGGTTAAAAAACTATCCTCTTTTTATAATATGCACATTTTTTTAAGTTCTTATTGTATCAAATATAAATTTTTTACACATTTTTTTTGTTTTATACAGAAACAATTTACTTTAATGATTTGCAATTCATTTTCTCACTAAACTTTTTTTTCTCAATAACAAATTTTAAGACAAATTTGCTTTTCCCACGGTAAAACAATTTTTTTTCCCAATATATTATTTCGTTTTTGCTTCGATTCGTTTTTGTTTTGTTTTGATCCATTGAAAATACTTCAACAAGATCTTTGAACTACATACAAGTATAGGAAAATACAAATAAAATTTTTCAGTATTTTCCCCCATTTTCAAAAACTAATTAAACTCATTCAGAAAAATTAAAGTTTTCAAACTTTATACATGAATCAGTCTCCATTTTCAAATGAAATATATCTCTACCACGCTTAAAAATCTATTCTCTATGAAAATAATTCTTTAGGAAAACCAAATAAATGTTAGCTCATCCACGCAAATCTTAGGATTGGAGAGGGAAGGAGACCCCGGATCCTATCGATCTTGAACCCTCCAAGATAATCAAAGAATCAAAATGTGATTGTTACTGGTCGAACTATATTTTTTTAAAGGTTAAGAAATGATAAAACATTGTTTTTTTATCCCAACTTTATATCTACTGACTTCTTTATCTTTTCAACTCTTTAGAGCATGAATTGTTGACTTAAGGTGATGCGTCAATGTCAAAAATGTTTTTTTGACGTAACCTACAGCAAAGTATGGGATAGTTTTCTGAATAAATAAACATTAGGAAATTATTCTAGCGTGTATACAAACATAACATGAATTTTTCAGATACCTATATATCAATTTGAATCAAAATGCAGTCTCTAGAAATAAATCATAAAAAATAAAGATTATGTTTTTCTTAATAAAAAAAACGAAGAAAGCTAAGCCAAGCTGCATTTGATTTTAGTTTTTGACTTCCTATTTTCTTTTTTTTCGGTGATAGTTACGGAAAATTTGACACATACTCTGGGTAGTAAGTAGTACAGCCTGATTACAAACTACACTGAGAAAAAAAGCATGGTTAAAGCTACCAAAATATATGTAAATTTTACCGTGTTTCTGGTCTTATGGAAATACCAAAAGGCTTGCTAATTTTCCCCGAAGCTCATTGGTAATGATTTTCGTATAATTAACAGTAAATAATGTGTGATAAAGTTGGTAATTTTACCACGAAACCTTAGAGCATGGCATGAAAATCACTTATTTGGTTAAATATACTTTTCAGATTTTAAATTTTTAGTAAATGCGTGGTAATATGAACTGCAATTTTGGAAACCGAAATTTCAAGTAAGCCGTTATCATATGAACGTATCAAGGAAAAATCACCAAATGATGGATTTAAATAATAAATTTATGTATATATTTTTCTTTATTTACCAGAATTATGTTTTATTTTATTTACCAGAAATGTCCCTACTACATAGTACGGTAATTTAACAAAATTTTTAACTCCTTTCAGTATTTGATCAGTAATTTATTAACATGTTTTATACATAAAAGGAAGCATCAACTTTCTTGCCATATGGAATAGGTTGGTAAGACATGATAATTTAATGGAATCTGAAGCATTAACTCAATTTGGTCTGTTCTAAGTTTCCATAGTTCCGGTTCAAAACAAAAATTGCAATACTAGGCAAATTATTATAATACTTTATTTCATTTTTTTATAATTTGACGGCATTAGAAAAAAAAGTATGAATTCATTATTTTTAACATGTTTTGATTGTTATACTTAGTAAGATATGGTACTTTACTCCTGGTACGACCTTTAGTGTGACGCTGACAGAGGGAGTCATTTTGATCCATGTTAACTTATGATTGTGAGTTAATATATTTCATATTATTATATGAATTATATGAATGTTTTTTTCTTAAACATGTTAAACTGTTAGAAATTTCTGGGGAAAAATGATAAAATGACAATTTATTTCATTGCTATTTTATCATATTCGAATATAACAGACAAATAACCCCATAAAAACAAGATGGTATTCAAACTGTTAACTGTGAGAAAACTGTTTCTTAACTGCTTTCACTTAATACGGTTAAACAACCAAAAATTTTATCACATCGAATAGGCCTCCTAATGAGGACATTTAGTTGCGCGCATATTACAACCATTACATATTACAACCGAGTGGGCTAATCCGATTATCTCATGACTGACAGAACGGGAGTTCGATTCCCAGCGTTGACACCACAATATTTTCCCTTGATAAAACACAACTGAACCACAACCTAACTTTAATGCCCATTTCCTAACATAAAACCCAACTTGAATGTTCAAATATTTTTTTTTTCTGTTGTGAAACCTTGCTTGTTGTAAATGGTTAAAAATATCGTTTAGTTTTATATTCATGTTTTTTTTATCAGTACTAGTTGTAAACGGTTTCAAAATCGTAATGGTTAATAAGTTTTAATGATTATAATTTAAGCATATTTCAACGCAAATAATACCACACTTTATGAAGTTTCTATGCTTGAGTTAAAATGGGTTAATCATGTAAAGGACTGCAGGGAGTTTCAATAATTTATGTTAAGTTTTACCTTCTACTCAATCTTAAAAAAAAAATGTATTTTTTGGAGTTAATATTTATCGCAAAGTTGCATTTTTACTTTATGCGTATTTAAACTGTAACCATTTTCAAACAATGTAATTTTTTTTTCAATTATATGTCTCGATAAAAATAATTTTATTTTTTATCACAAAGAGGGTTGAGGGAAATTATAATAAGTACCGTTGAAGTTTATCTTCTTCGCAATTAATTAAATTTAACTATTCATTACTTAAATATTTTTAGTGTACTACTTCAAAGATAAAGCAAAGTTGTATTTTATATTTATTCCAAAAAAATAGAATAGCAAAAAGTATAATAAACGGGAATAAAAATAATGATGAAAACAACAAAATAATGAACTGCGTTTAGAAAAATAAATTATATGCTCTAAAACGTATATGCTTTAGTTTGAACAAATATAAAAAAATAAAAAAATGTTTATCCGGTTCATTTGATTAAATTTTCGTAATTACGAAAAGACGTTTCTACCGTTCCTTTGTTTAAAATTCATTTTGTGTTATTTTTTTCGAAGACAGGAGATTTTTCTTTATCTTTTCTATAAATAAAAAATTCTTTAAAAAAAAAACAGATTTTCGTTAAAATTTAATTAATAACTCCACTGTATGCTATGAAAAATTAAAAACTTGTAAACATTATGGATAGTTAGTGTTAGTGTTCCATATGTCGCGAATTTTATTGTTCTCTGACAGTCATTAAATTTTAATCATTAGACATACTATTTAAAAACATGGTTGTACAGCAGAATTTCGATTTCTGGAAAAAAATATTTTTTGTTTTAATAATAAAAATAGAGAAAATAACATTAAAGTATTTGACAAGTATCGATGCTGAAATAAACATGAAAATGCATGACCATTACGATTCCTAACAGCAGCTTAGCTAACGGTCTAATACGTTACTTTTCAGTCAATATAACTGAAACACAAACTAATCACTCGTTACGACATTTCGACTTTCTTGCAGATGTTTTGCCTACATAATTAAATGCACTAACAATAAGTATTGGAGCTTTAACTGTAACGTGCAGAGCAACAACAAAAAAAAGGCAAAACGGAACACTCTGCATAATTTTCAATCACGTTTGAAAAATTCAATCTTAGCAGTTCACAGGGGTTAACTCAAATATGATAATCAGTTATTCAGACGTTGTTTTAAATTGCAAATTCAGACACAAAAACGTATTTTCTTTTTCCTAATAGGTCGTTGGGCTACCGAAGCAGGGGTGCCATCCCCTCTGCAGAGGATCAAAATTGTGATGGCTTGTCTTCGGATCATCCTAAGGGATGTTTCCCAGACTATCGCTAATAGCCCATTGTGCAGCTCTAGTGCGACGTAAATTAACTTCTACTACTACTACTACTTTTTCCTAATGGATTGGCTTGCTGAACCTCAAAATAGCCGCAATCAGAATGGATGTAAACAATCTGGGAGATATGATCCCAAAAATTTGGTCGAAAGAGCAATCGAGTTTAGCTTAAATACCAATCATTAGAAAAAATTATTTCAAAAATAAAAATTTTACAAAATATGATCATTAGTTCAAAAGTAAATCAGATGTTCTTTTTTTTTGCACACTGCATATTAATTGCACAAAAGGGCAAGGCCATTTACACTTTTTTTAACTATTTTTGTTTGCTTTTTTATTTAAATAAACATTTAGAACAAGTTTATACTCTCAGATATAAAACATTCACTTTTGACGATTCAGCAATCCTTAAGCTGCATTTCCTTAATTTTTAGAATCTTTTCATCACGAAATTAAGTGATTTGTGAAAAAACGCGAACTCTCAAACAAAAAACGAAAATATTTCCTCGACTCGGAACTATATTGCATAGCAATGTGGAAGATTGTTAACGAGAATGACAAACTAGAATGAAGACTAGGCAATCAAAAATAAAGTAATCAAACAAGTCTAAGGGTTGTATGGTGGTCAAGTACTGGCCTCGTACCAAGAAGATCCCGGGTTTGAATCCCACTTTAGGTATGGGTGTAATTTATTTCAATTCTATCCGTTCTGTTCTGTTTTTTCGATGAAAATTTCATGATACTTTCTTTCGATACTTATATATAAAATTCTCACTTTTGATGATGCAGAAACCTTTCAGCAGTATTTCGTTAATTTTGAGAATGACCGCTTCGGGCATTGGTGTAATTTATCTCTCGGTTTATCCCCCTGCCCTTGTTGTGTTGCGTCATCTACATAGTGACCACGTTAAAGTGATTATCACAATAGTTAAATACATAAGGCGCAATGATTCTTATTTTGAAAAAATAGAATAACGAAATTCGTCTTAAACACTAGAAAGACTGAAACTTAGTATATACCTATACTGTCCAAAAGCAGTCAAAATTACTGGATTTTAAAAGAATAAATAATGTGTAGAGAAATTTGCTTAAAATTAATTTTTAATATTTCTTACATTATTTACAATTATATAACAAGTTACTAGTAAATATTAACAATAAAAAATTGTATGTTGTACAAAATTCTAAGAAATTGTGTCATTATATACATCATTGTTTTTCTAATTGAAATTAAAAGCATTTAAAATGACTTCCTTAGGCACATCTTCCTAGTGTTCATTTTGACGAAATTCATTTCTGCCCAGAAGTAGAGATAGTTATTTCGTCACAGAAAACTGTTTCGTTAACAATAAAGAAAGTTTCGTGTTATTTGACTACCCATTTTTTACAGTTAACTATGCAACTATATATTTGAATCCTATTTTGGCTGGAAAAAGTTCCTTTTTAAATCAAATTAAGCAAGCCCATAAAAAATCAACTAAACATTTAAACTTATTTAACAATTCAGAGAGAAAACCTGAATATTCTTTAAGAATTAATATTCCTCGGTACAAGAATCGCTATTACAAACTTGATTTTAATAAGAATTCCTAAACATCGGGAATATAAATCAAAGGAGAGGAAACTTTTGGAGAAAGATATTTCATGACTGCGGACATTGAAATATGAACAGTGTCATCGCTGTCGACAGCATCTTAGAACAGTATGAAAATTTCTAGATTCCACAAGGGGGTTACAAGCTTTATCTTCGAAAGATGTATAGCTTCTTCTGTCACAATAAAGCGTAACAATGAAAATGCCTAAGACAGTGAACACGAAATTCAATTTAAATTTCATCAGCAGAAGTGCTTGAAATATATTTCCGCGAGTTCAGAAGTTAAAATGATTATATTGGAGCACCTTGAATGGACTATTTTGTTTTCCTCAATAGAAACTAGATGGTATATTGTACAATTTTATTATTCTTGCTCCTGTTAATGTGAAATAAATAGAATGCGAAAAAAAGTGTAAATTACTTTTTTTTTTAATTTAATGATATATTTAGAGAGTTTAGATATTATTTCTTAGAAAAACAACAATGAGTAAGAAAAGTTACGACACTAAAAGCCATAAAATATATTTAGAGATTCGAGGATCTTTCCTTAGAATTAATGTAATACCAGAAATTACATGGAATAAAAATAAGCCACTCAGACGGCATATGGTGGAAAAATAAAAGAAAACAATTTTTAATATCAACTATTTCTGGCATTGAACAGTAAGTCAAAATAAAAATTACATTTTTTAAAGGAATAAATAAAAGGTTTTGAAAAAAGAGAGTCGTTTCTTATTTTACACCATCCCCCCCAAAAAGTGTCATTTTACATCAAGTACATACACTATACTAGCAAGGACAAAGAAGAAAAAAGAAAAAAAATGTATGTTTAAAACAACAAAAATATGAATCTTAAGCCTCCAAGTTAACTTAAGACATTTCATACTTTGATGAATAAATTTTTGCTACTGCTTTTAGTACATCAATACACGTATAATAAGTTCCACATTTCGGTCAAATTCTGATCTTAAATTTTAAAATAACTTCAGTTAAGTTTTATAATTAATTTTTTCTGGAATATGCCTTATGTTCAATCGATAGTAAAATAAAAATACTTTTTGCAAAGTTATTCGCTTTTAAGAAAATTAAATTATTTAGAATAAATTTAACTTCCCCATCATTAAAAAAATTCAACTTTCGAAGTGGCAAAATTTAGCAAAATAAATTTTTTTTAGACTTATTTTAACATTTTGCTCAAAACATAAAAAAATGGTTTTTTAAAGCACTTTGTTTGCTTTTGACGTGTAAAGATGTTTCAAAAAGTATTAGAAATTCAAGAAGGAAGAGATTTAAGATTTTCTTGTTAATTTTTATTAATTCTTTATTACATTGTTTTTCTATTATTATAATTTTTTTTATTGTTTATCTTTCTCTATTTAAAAAACGACAAGGTCACTAGGCTTTTAAGGACATACTGCAAGCATTTATGAAAGAATTTATATTTGATGATACAATTTTTCCTTGTCACCAAGCTTACTATTTTTTCAATTCAAGGTTTCATTCTATTTGTTGAAAATTTAAACTTATGCCCGAGTGCATCTAATCCCGAAATTATTTAAAACAAATAAAAGCTGTCTTAAGAAATTTGAAAAAAACATTGAGCAAAAAAAAATAAAAATTGCCATATTAGGCTTGAAAACGTTTTTAAACGAAGCGGAAATTTTGAGCCCCAAAACTACTCTAAAAGGTCAAGCTCAGGCTCAGACCGTCTTATCTTTAAGAGAACTGGATTTAGTGAAGGCAATTGTCAAAGTTAAGGCAAGTTCTTATATATTGAAAGTTGCAAATACTTATGTATCCATAATGTTTTTGAATACAGCAAAGGGATATAATAATTTAAATTTTTAAATTTTTTTAAGTTAGTAACTAGTAAATAATACTTATAAAAAACTAAGATCAAAGATATTTTAATCGTTGAATTAGAGCTAATAATCGATTTTGAAAACGTGGTTTTCATAATCAGCACATATCCTAATTTTAAAAAAAAGGCATAAGCATAAAACAGCGCTAAGAATGGGGGCTTTCAAAATGATTCCTATTTGCAGATTTAAAACTAATCATAAAATGTTTTTAAAAAAATCTATTCACAAAATGCATTCAATCTGAAACAATACTTGTCCTCTAAGGTCCAGCTATCGAACCTTTAAAATGAAACAAAAATCTCATTATAATTTTAAACTAAGCTAAAGGACGCAATTATATTTTCGTATTTATTACGAAAACACGCGAATACAAAATTTCATCAGTATTTTCAATAAATAGATATGACATTCGCCTGAATAGTCCTTATTTCATCGCCAAATTTGTGCAGATTAATTTGATAATTAATTTGATTTCTGCGAGATCGAGGATGAATCTGTAATCCGATTTACTGCCCTTCTCACTGGGTTAATATATTCATCATTTACACTCTCTGATTTATCAGGATTCTAGTAGTTCAGAACCTAGATGAAGCAATACATGGGAGAAAAGGGAAATAAGAAATTAAGCAAGGCCTACTGGAGGTTGAATACACTGTTATATTGACATATAGGTCAAGGGATATGACCTTTGTTGATATTCAAGAGTCTTAGTTTCAATATGTGATGAGAAAATTAAGTCATAGAAATGTTTGCTTCATAAATATAACTGACTATTTAATCAGAACTCAAAGTTACTAACATTTCAGAAATTATTAGCTTGGAATGGTATAATTAAAATTCATTTGAATTAAATCGATACTTCGTCCTAAGTGTTTTAAAATAGTTTTAATTGTTTAGTATTAGATATTTTTCTTGTGAATTTCAGAGAAGAACTAAAAGAAGTTTAATCACTAAAAATTCAGTGCGATTTGTTGTGTGCTTCTTCACTACAGACATTAATGAGATCTGAACTAGATGCTTCTTCACTATAGCTAACTTCTTCTCTACAGCTAACTTCTTCGCTACAACTTCTTCACCATAGAATTTAATAAGATCTAAAGCGACACGTACAACGAAACTTAAAATGTATAAGTCTATGATCAGACCAATGGTTATATATGGGTCAGAGATTTGGACCTTGCCTTAAAAGCAACAAAAGATGTGAATTACCTTGGAGAGCGTTGTTTTGGATCATAATTTGCATTATTTTGAACACAGGAATTTTTTTTTAAATAAAATTTTTTAAAAAAGCAGTTTTTTTCGCCAAATTTTTAAAAAAAAATATTTGTAACATTATCAATGGTAAAAAAGTGCTCCTAAAAATAACTTTCTCTTTGAAAATAATTACAAATTAGTCTTGGAAGTGTTAAAGGTTTGCCAGTTAACAAAAGTGACACATTTTATCATTAAAAAATTTTTAAAAAAAAAGCAATTGAATTGTTGTTTTTTTAAATCTGTAGAGGCATAAATTGTAGCAATGCGTAATGCTAATCTCATGTTTTTCTTCGGATTAAAAGTGCAAATTGGTGATCAGGAAGAATTTTAAATGAACAGTGACGAATATCATGATTGGAAACATATGTGTTAGACACAAAAACAGCTCGACGATCATTCTGATGATCAAATTTACATTTACTGCATGTCAAACTTTATGGCTCAAATGGTTGATCTCACATACTCTAATGAATTACTCCCTACTACTAATTAAGTTAAGAAATCTTGCACAGCTGCAATATTACTTTTTCTAAATAAACATACATTTTTTAAGCAAATTTGGAATTTTCATCATCAAAATATGAGGATTAAATAAAAATCAGAAATAAGGTACTAATAGTTTTGTTCGGAGAGCTTTCAAAACTTTTGATCCCTAGATGCTAATTTCTCTTAATTCCATACTTTACCGTATCTCAAGAGCTTTTAGAGATACAAAATAATGTTTTTATAATGTGGTACCATAAGTTCGAACATTTCTCTATCTATCGTCAACACTGTTATTGTTCATTTTGTTAGTGTTGTTAGTAAGTTATACGTTAAATATTTGTTTAGAATAGTTTTGTATTTTTAAACTTAGTTACGAAGCAATTATTTAGATTTATTTTTTATCCTTTCTGAAACGGCTATAAAAATTTTAAATATAAGTGGTGCTATGATGCCGCATACTGTCCTACCAATTATTGGTGACAGAGCTTGCCTTTTTTTAGCAAAAAAATTCATCCTAAGTGCTGTTTTTGCTCAAATCTATGTAAAAAAAAAAGTAATCTATATACTTAAAAGCAAAAGAAAAAAAGGTATTTATTCTTTTAGAGAAACCGTGAAAACAAACAGCACTATAATTAACGCCAATGATGCTTAATTAGTTTCAGTAATAATTACCATTTAAATTAAAAAAGTAAACTACAAGCTAAAATGCTGTTGTTGTTCTGTTGTTGTTCATTTACGTCGCACTAGAGCTGCACAATGGGCTATTGGCGACGGTCTGGGAAACATCCTTGAGGATGATTCGAAGACATGCCATCCCAATTTTGATCCTCTGCAGAGGGGATGGCACCCCCGCTTTGGTAGCCCGACGACCTGCACGCGAAGTCGAGCACTTTACGGTAGCACAGTTTAACGAGGACCAATACCGCACACTCTCGGTCCTTACGCAGACTGATCCAAGTGGTCACCCACCCGCACACTGACCGCAGCCAGACAAGCTAAAATGCAAAATTAATAAAGAAATCGCACTAATCTATTAAGGAGAAACATAAAAAATCGCCATACCATTATAGATGGTAATGCTGCTTAATTAATTTTAGTGCTGTGTAAAAGCACTTTTGATACTATGGTACTTGGTACAGTTTCAAAAAGTACAAAGTATATTAACATAGGAAAAATCTATTAAATCAGTTTAATAGTTCCTGAGAAATTTAATTTTAAGCATCAGACTTTTCTTATTTCAAATTGTTGTTCATTTATAGAAATCTCCGCGAAACTATAATTATCTTTTTATTTAAAAATCATTAACTATCTCTCTTTTAAAAGAAAATTCCCAGTATGCAAAAAATGTTTCAGTACATATACAATGAAAAATAACTGAAACATTTTAATCTTTTTTAAGCTCCTGTTTTTAGTCAGTTACAACAAAAAAATTCTGACATTTACGAAATTTAATAGTTTCTCTACACTTCCTAACAACTAAAACATATTTCGCTTTTTCTTCCCTGAAATAAAAAAAAACTCTCCTAGATTGATTAAACTGCTGGCAGGTAGCTTCTTCTGTTAAAAGAAATGAAAAAAAGACAACAAAAGATATGTTTAAGATGAGAAAAGAAAATATTTAAGTAAAGAAATTCATCTCTGCAATATAAAAGCTTGAGCATCTCGTTGAAAGTCTGTTAGAAGGTAGACTTTCTTTTAATTTTGCTGAAAACATGCCAGAGGTACAATATGGTGTTTGTTTAATACAGCACCCGTGGCTTAACACGTAAAGAAGTTCAGTTTCTATCGAAGTTATTATTACCTTACTGTGCCTTAGGTGGTGTGAAGTTCCCTTGTAAATCCTTTTCGATCTTATATTTTTGTATAATACTTCTGAGATGCAAGTAGTATAAAGTTAGATAGATATTCTAAAGTAAGGGGAAAAGGTTTAGTAAAATTTGACTTCAAAGAACTTTTAGATAAAGTTTGAAGGAAAGCAAAATTACTTCCTTTCATAGTTGTGCCTTGTTTGTGGAAAAATGGAAAAGAAAGAAAAATAAAACAATTATAAGATGTATGAGGTAAATGAATGGTTGAATGATTAATATATATATATATATATATATATATATATATATATATATATATATATATATATATATATATATATATATATATATATATATATATATATATATATATATATATATATCAACGATCTGTACAACTACCGATGTTATATATCTTAACTATTTGTTATGTAATATATATTAATAATCATGGTTATGATGAGTTAGAGTCCCCTTGCTGTCAGATTAACTGTGAGAATCTTTCGTGGTTTTTTCTCTCCGTGCAACACGTATGCTGGTTATGAGTGAAAAGCATAATACGAAAGACACAGGAGATTTGATACCGATGGTTTGCATTAGCAAAAGCACTTCATCTGGATTCCTTTAGTCTTACTTAAAAATGTCTTTCTTGAAGATCTATTTTTTCTTTTTCTTTTTCTTAGATTCAAGATTTTTCGCATGTGCTTGGCCTAGCTTCAAAGTTAAAAGGCTACTGAGATAAGTATTCCTTATCATCATCGTTAGTACAACACTCTGAGATGGGCGTTGACCTTCGCCAGGACATTATCGCATACAGTTTTCTTTGTCGCTAGATCTTGCCAGCTCAATACCTAGTTTATAATATCCGTTAATGGAATCTTGTCATCAGCGTTGAACTCTCTCTCTAACTGTACTAACAATTAGTTTACGTTTAAAAATCTTGTTTGTCGGGATCATTGCATATAAACAGCAAATGTGCCTTAAAAATCTAATTCTGTTTTACTTTAAAAAACTCATCATATCCACGCTCTCATGAATTCTGTAACAATACTAACAGCTTAGCCACAGATAGCATAGGTTTAAAGATAAAAGCCGACATAATTCTGCATAGCTGTAATCCCACTCAGAAAATCCCTTCATGAAGGAGCATTTATTTCTACTGCTTGATTCTAGATCTTTATATTCTGTTTTAAGTTCCACATTACAAGACTTTAGTGATAAACATTGGTGATCAAAAATACCTTTTGAATCAGACGCTCAATATCGGTCGTAAGATAAATTATTGTAATTTACAAACATTTGAATTGAAATATGCAAAGTTAAACACATTGCAGTCGTAAAGGAATTAAAATAACAAATATCTGACCATACCTCAAGATCAGACCAACATCAAAAGGTATCAAATACGAAATCCTTAAACCCCCTCAAAGATAACGATATAAATGGATAGCTCAAGTATAATGCACGGAGAGGAAAAAAATATAAACGATGGGAAATAAGATATCTCTCAACCCAACCATTAGTTTTTCGCAAAAAATGTCAAATGTTGTAACTGTATCTGTGTTTCAAGCCTACAAAAAATCAAAATGGTTTGCTTACTCATTTATTTATCTTTGTTTTTCTTCTAGTAAATGCTACAATTTTTTTAATGTATGTTTTTTCGGCGTCTTTGTACAGGGCTTTTAAAATTTAGGATAAAAAAGGAAATTTATTAATGCTTTTAAATACTGGAAAAAGCATTTTAAATATCTAAATAAAAATATCTTTCTTTACACATTGAAGTGGGTTATTTTTATCAACTTTTAGAACTTTTATTGGTCTTTCAGTTTATTTATGACTGTCAGTATAAAACATTTATGTGTTCATAAAAGCTTTCATTAATTAAAATTATTACTAAAAGCTTAATTTAATGAATTACCTAAGTACGTTATGTGTTCATTGAGTAAACAGAAATCATATTGTAATTATTGTAATTTTTAAAGATTCAATGCTGAAACCATTTTCTTTCGTTCGATTGTGTCTAATTCCTTGAATAATTTAAGGATTCAAGAATACTTCACTTTTCATATTTTAAAATTTTCTTATTAAGCGTCACAGCGGGAAAAAAAAGGATTAGAACTTTACAAAAAAAATTTGTTCTTTTTTCTCTTTTATTTTATACTAGCCGCCTAAGGCGGCCAGCTGTCCGCCACGCTAAAGGTTTCCACAAATAAAGTTTTTTAAAACATAGCAGGAAATCTGAAGATTAGTGGACAATTAAAGTGTTTCTGTCCTGCAATTTTGTCTTCATATGCAGTTCTGCTGCAGATGTGTTATAGCTCTTGAGGATGTTTGAAGATGTAACTTTGCTATGGTAACCTAACCTATAATATAACTATCAGGTGGAGACTTGTTTTTTTTTTCTTAAAAAAAGGCCTCAGAAATTGTAAAAGCATACAAAAGTTGCTTTAAATACATGAAAATAACACGAAAACGAATTAATTTTTTATGGTATCTATTTCTCTATAATTTTTTATGGTATCAATTTCTATTTCTATATCGCTACAAAAATTAACGTCGGGTAGACTATATTTGAGGGTGCCCCTTGATTCTCGCCAAGTTGTGATCGCGGTTGATCGCCAAGCTGGGCGATGTTGAAACCCAATCGTGATTCTCAACGGTTTAGGTTTTAGCGTTATTAATGTTCAACGGTATGCGTAATTTCAGAGGTCCATTAGTTCTTCGTTAGATACCGGCTGGTAAGGTTACTTTTACTTCTGGTCAATAAGATCGAAGGTATGTGGGCAGTCGTAAAAAGGGACTTTATAAAAAAATGTCATCACCAGATCGGTACCACAAACGCCATTTTCGATTCATATTTCGCCGAATTTATGTGACGATGGAGGTACACAGATTCTATTCACGATAAATTTAGACAGTATCTAACTGTTATTAGATAATTCTGTGCACCTAAATCTGAGTATATTCAAGCTTAATGAAGAAGTGAGTTGTTTTTTTTTTTTCCTTTTCTTTCTGCACCTACTCCATTAATCTTTGCTTCGATTCAAAATCCTTTTTATTGGATTTATTAATTTTGCTTATATTGGGTTCATTGCAAGCTTTATCCGATGTTTTGTTGAAATTTTCCAATGTTTTTTGAAATATCATTATGTTTTGGCCGTTATTTCTGTTACCACGGTGTTCCGCGCAAGCAGGAATAGCGCCAAACATAAGTCACCAATTTCGCCAAGGGGCATCCTCAAGTATAATTTTACCTTATCGTCTTCGCTTAAGAAAAAAAAAAGAGCGTGGAAAGAAGAAGAAAAACTTATTATAACAATTATGAACAGCGATAAATATATCAAAGTGTAGCGTTCTATTTACGTATCTAATATGTTGCCACATTTTTAGTACAAAAGTTAAAGTTTTATCCACTTTGATAAATGTAAACTAATGCGAACTAATGAATCTAATGAACTAATGAATCTTACAACTAATGAATGAACTGAACTAAACTAATGAATCTTACAATTAAATTACTAATTCCTTCGTATATCATTAGTTTAAGTTGTCGAAAATTAATATTTCAATTGTAAGGTTCGCATTAGCATACATTTATAAGAGTGGAGAAAAGTATATGCATTTTTTAATAGTTTCTTGAATATGGCTCTTTGAAGACGAAAAAGCATAGATTTTCTTACAAAATGACTGATAACTAAATAACTAATCAAAATTTTTGAAAATGAAAAAAAATACTTCTTCATAATGTCAAAACACAATTATGGGCCGAGTTTCGTGCCCGGGCGAGGCTTCTGGGGCGATATATTGTGATTACAGACACACACACACACACAGCCGCGTTTATTATTATGTATAGATTATTAATAAAAAGAGCCGCTTTGTTTATAATCATAATAATTTTTAAAACTGAATTTAATTTTTTAAACTATTATCCAAAAATCTAAAAATGAAAAATCTATTAATAATTCCTAAACTGCACTTTTAAACGGGTTTTTTTTTCAAATATTCTATCGCATAGGAATAATTGAAAATATATAAATATTTATTCATTGATAAATATTTTCTTTTAAATATTTTTTATGAATTTTTCATCTTTTTACTGAAAAACTTTAATTATGACAGAAGTTTACATAAATTCCTTAGAAACTTGTTACCTACATATTGGACTTCAAATTTGAGACTTAGGAGTTGAACTGTTCAAGCTTCTCCGGAAATAAATATAAAATCTTATTTTTAATATCTTAAACATTTCTCGGGTAAACACTTAAAGAGTATAGGGAGATGGAGATTTATATTATCAATTTTTTGTTATTTAGTTTCTCAACCTTACTTTTATTTTATAAATATTATTTTTATTTAATTTATCAATTTTATTGTAATTGCTTTCGCTGTTTTCTTGGTATTTCACTCCTCCATCATTTTCTTATTCATTTTATCAATCTTGTTTTTATTTAGTTCATTTATTAAACTTATTAATAGTTAAATAGATTAAATTGTTTACTGTTTAGCTTATGAGTGTTATTTTTACTTAGTTTTCCAAACTTAATGTAATAAACTTTAATACTCTTGTTATATATATATATATATATATATATATATATATATATATATATATATATATATATGTATATATATATATATATATATATATATATTGTTAACGTGGTAATCTTTTACAAATAATCCTCCTACTTAATTAATTTATCAGTTTCTTTTTCTGATTTCGGAAACTAAAACGTATCTTGCATTTTACGCAACACTGAATGTTTAATGAAACCTATTTTTAAGAAAAATAAATCTTATAGATTCAAAAGGATGTTCCAGTATTTGATTTGGAGTTTAAAAATAGGTTGCAAATAGCTAAAAAATATAAACAAATTTCGAAGCAATTCATTGTCAATTCAATAAATCATGAATATTCAGCATACATGTATGTAAAATTTGTTTTGTGAATATTCAATTTTCAAAGTTTTGTCTATTTTTATAACTACCAGGAGAAAAGAATTCCAATAAAATTGCCGTACTGTATGATAAGAACATTTCTGCTGGAAAAAAAATAATAATCAGGTAATAAAAACCACAATATTCGATATTTAAAGCATCCACTTAGAAATTTTTTCATCCATAAGGTGACGATTTTTACCCGGAAATTCTGCTTTTTCATAGTACCTGTTTCATAGTTCCTGTTAAAAATAAATTTAACCGAATAAATGGTTTTTATGCTATGCTCTAAGGTATCATGATTAAACTACTAAATTTAATCGCATTTACTTAATTTTATCACATATTATAAAATCATATTTTACAGTTAATTTTACCAAAATTATTACCAAAGTGCTTTGGTAAACATTATCATGATTTTTTTCTGTTCCGATACTGCCAAAAATATGGTAATTTTTCCATATTCTGGTTATTTTGACTATATTTTATTTCTCGATGTAATAAAATACGGATAGAAATCTACTTCTTAAATAATTCCATATCATGCAAATTTTTGCACGCATAAAACACATAATTAGTAATATTTTAAAGATTTAACAACCTTATAATAGTTTTGATTTAAATGAGTCACTACCAGCTATTAGCTAGTATTGTAATTATCATTCACTTAACTGCTATATCTGATATTCCATCAAATAATGCTTGATAATTTCGACATCAGAAAAAAACTGAAAATAACTATGCATGTTTAAATTCAATATCATTTAGAATCTAATCTTAAAAAATAGCATAGAACAAGCTTTTATCCGAAATTATGTTTTTAATTTACGTAATGAACAACAATTTTAAAAAATGATATTTAGAAATTACTATGCCAGTTTTCTTATATATTAGCAAAGGAATGATAGAAATTGTATTAATCTCTTTATAAACGAAACATATTATTACATTATTGTGGCAAATTACTATCTCAATAATTAACTTAGATTTTGATAAAAAGCTATTTTTTAAATTCTTTTTTTATTTTCAAATATTTTAGTTTCATTAATTCATAAACCATTTTCTGAAATTCTATTTATGTTTTGTCCTAAATTTGTTTCCTTAACATTTTTGCTTATGTTTTTTTTTAAATATAGATGTATTGAGATCCTGATAAAATCAATCATTTTATCATTTTTAGATAAAGCACTCAAAATGAATTACAAATTTTACACTCTTAAACAAGTCCTCTGAAATATATGTTTATTAAATTGTTTAAGATTATCTTTTAAATAAAAAAAATAAAAACAGGTATATGTAGAGTTCAAATGATATTTAATTAGATGAGAGTCCCAAATCGATATGAATTTGCACACAATAATTGACTTCGAAAATTTATGCACTTACATTATTTTGATCCGTCCAATACAAGAAGAAACCATTTTTGTCCACACGAAGAGTGACTGGTGTACCAACGGTCGAATCCTGCAACATTAAAAAAAAACTATCAAATAAAGTTATAAATCAGTTATCTTTATAAAATAAATAAATAAACAAGATTGAAAAGAAATTTCAATATTTTATGTTCTATTTTTAATAAGTGTTAAGGAAACTAAAAGTGTTGATGTCAATTTATAATTAAAAAGTAAAATAAATTAAAAAATAAAACAAATAGAAATTATAATATTGGCCATCAGTAGATGTATTTCAAATATATATAATGATACATATTATTCATTTAAAAAATAATGGTTTACTGAAAATACACCCAACATTGATCCATAATCAACTTGTTTCACCTCTTATGCAAACAATGTAACAAATTCATCAAACTTAGCTTTTATCAGCAAATGCAATTCTCAATTTTGTATATAAATCCTTCAAAATAAGATGCACAGGCGAACATCGAAAAATTTAAAATATATTACGAAAAAATATAGTTTTTGACCGAAAATAAATTTATTGTATAATTCTACATATTCAGAAGACGTTAAACATTTTTGGCGAGGTTAACCACTCTGATAATTATGATGATGATGAACATTCGATTTCCTGAATATTAAAAGATTTAAAGATAAGCATTTCGATGCAGTAGATTAAAAAGAAGAACTATTTAAATAAATGCTTTAAGCAGGTATACACAGGTATTAAATATTACACTAAACCACCATAGTGAGAAACTGGAGTTCTATCCTACTTGAAGAAACACCTCCCCCTCCCAGCTTCAGATCGATGACTACCAACTTCTCTGGGAGTTAAAAGCAACCTGAGTGCAATGCAGACCATATTGCCATAATCATGTCGTTGATCCCAAAATTGTAGAACCTTAACCACCATGACACTCCTGGCCAACAACGGGTTATTCCAGAATCGTTTTAGCCTAGATTTTTCTCTAGATGGATTCTCAGATAGATTTTAACCCCAGATATGCATAGATATGTAAATGCTAGTTACATAATACATTTTCCTTTACTAAAAGAAGGTTTTCAATATATTCTAAAAATATATACCAGGATGCTAAAGATGCTAAATTTAATACATAATAAGGGATGGGTAACGTTAAAATTCGTTAATCTTTAAGTACTTAATTAGAAGATAATTCTTAAAATGCATACATGACGCAACTTTTTTTAAAGATAAAAAAAGTCTTTTCATGTGCTATAAATTTTAAGGAAGTTAAGAATGCCCTCCCCCTAGATTACAAAAATAGATGCGATAGTAATTAAATAAATATTTAGTATAAAAATTTATCAACCGATTCTTGATCAAATGGATAGAACTAAACACTTCGATAGTTTTATATTTATAACAAATGAACTGTTACCTCGTAATCTGAATGAGTTAAATTTTTACATTCAAATTTCCGTCCTAACTACAAAATAAAATGTTTATTGATTTCTTCTCCTTTTTCTCATTTAAACTTTTTATCAGTTTATTCAATAATTCAATAAATTTATTGATATTTAGTAATTCATTTTAATTTATTTAGTCATAATCTTCTGGAAGAACAACAAAGAACAAACTTGAAAAGAGAAGAAGAAGCTTTTTATCCGTCTAACCACCAAATTGTTTGAATTCTCAAAGATATCCTGTCTCTCTACATCGGCGAAAATAACACCCAAATCAACGACTAAAGACATTGAAACTTAAATCAAATAGTACTGTTTTTAATATGAAATAAGATGTTTAATTAGACAAATATTTAGTTTAAGCGAAATATTTTATGAAGAATAAATATAACTTTCCAATAAATCTCAAAATGTAGTTTTAGGTCATTAAAATATAAATATTTCTTACATTTAAGAAAAATTAAAAATATTTTGTGGGAAATAATAAATTTTCACTCACATAATAACTTTTGCATACTTCTTCATTAAAATAAATTTTTAAAAAGAGATTAAGTTTTTTATGAATACAAGTGGTGACATTATTTTTTTTTTAATTAGTTTCCCCTTTTTGGCCCAACAAACTGATATAATGCACTCCTTTTTTAGGATCGTCTAACCAAAGATTTGCATCATACAACGCTGATTTCAGTTATCTTTAGGCTCAATAATAAGTGTTTATCAGTGAGTACAGTAATATAAAGCAACAAACCTGAGAAAATATAATGACCAATTTCGAAATTGTTACAAATTACGAAATTTGTTACCTACCTTGATATGGTTACCAATTTGACATTATTACCAATTTTAATATTTGTTACCAATTTTGATATTTCTGAGAATTTCGATATAAAACTTTACTTTTTATATAATCATTTCCGGCAACCTGTAAATTTTTAAACACTGCCGTCGAAACCAAATAATAACAATTATGAAAATGTAAGCTTTCATTCATACTGAAAAAGCTCGGCTTTGATCCGTAATAAAAAGATAACTTATAATGTAATAATTATACTTATAATGGTTATAATAGTTATAATTATAATATAACTTATAATGGTATAATGTTTAAAAAAAAGTAATTAATGTACTTTTATTAATCAGAAAATATCATTTTTGTTTTAAAAATGTATCTCAGCCAATAACTTTTTTTTCACTTTATAAATGAAAATATATCTTTAGTTTAAAGGAAAACCTTATGTAATATTCTCAATGGTAATTGTTCATTTTAAATGCTCTTAATCATTTAAACTACATTCATATTATTAAGTTAGGCTGCTCATATGAAGTGTTATATAGTATTAAGTTTCCATTATTTTTATGCATCAATACTGAAAAAAACATACTATTTAGCACACATATCTTGAATCAGTATAATTTTTGAGAAGACTTAAAGAATAATTGGATGAAACAATTTAGTTTTGTTAACGAATCAAAATAAGTCGAAGAATAAATAACTTAAATAAATTAGAACAAACACATACAAATAGTTTAGATCATTTAAAAATGAAACGAAAAATTAAAATTAGAATAAAAAAAATTCGAATTAAGATCAATAACTGAATGAATAATCAAAAAACATAACTGAATCAATAATCAATTTAAACTAAAATTAATAATCAAATTATGATAAATAATTTAAACATATAATACTAAAAGTATACAATAATGCATTCAAATTATTTATATTTATTCTTCATTAATCCACATTTTATTGTTATTCCATTCTTATATTTGATACAAATGATAGAATAAAATAAACATTCCATTCGATTTTTACCTATTGTAAGAAGTCTACCAGAAATTAATTTCATTAATACAATAAAATTGAAATAAAAATTTTACCCTAATTGACATTCCAATCTTCTAAAATTTAAGCTGTTAGGTACGCAAAGTTTATCGAAAAGTGAATAATGAATAAATATTTTATTAAGAATCTAACAATTATGTACTGATGCCAAAGAATGCAGTTGTTACAAACTTTAACTCTAAGGATAAATTCGCAAAAAAACTGTTTAGATTATGTTAAATATTGGAGATAAATAAAAAACACTGTGATTTTTACAACAAAAAAATATTATTTGAAAAAATTTTCTGAATATGAAGTAACAAAATTTTAATTATTCATAATAAAATAATTAGTTTGGGCAAACGATAAACTTTAAAAATCAAATTCTAATGTGAAAAATGAATAACTTCAAGGAGTTGAAAATCGTTTGCAGTTTCCCCTTTCATGAAGCTTAGAGTGGACCAGTCCGCAAAACAGAATGGGGCAACAAGTGAAATGCGGATCGATCCCTTGCTTCAACCTAAAGTAACGATTTTCTCTTTCAAAAAGTAATCATATTCGGACCTCTCTTCTTTTCAACAGGTGTAAAGTCCAGGCGCGCTCTGGAGCTATAGGCGGAAATTGACATCTTAAGTCACGGAAATGCTTGCATTAAGCTAAATAAAAAAAATCTATTGAAGTCTCTAGTAACACAATCTCTCGTAATCTGTTTTATTTTTTCCATTTGGAAAATACAAATGCATTACATTTTGAGGAATAGAGATATGATTCAAAATTTTAATCGAAAATTAAAAATCAAATATTACGCTTTCCTTCCCCTGGTTTAAAAATTAAATTGTCATTAAAATAAATAACCCTAATCAAAGCTGAAGTCTAAATAGCCTATTACAATGTTGTATTTGATTAACTTTTTAAAACTAAAAAAATTAGTCAGAAATGCACATTATATTTTTTAAAAAAAACTACGGTATTTATTTATAATGATATTTTACGCCCTTTTTATAATCAGACAGTGCGCGTTTACAAATGTTCAAAGCCTAACTCTAACAATAATAAATAGCAGTTCCAAACTTACAAAGGCTATAAAAATATCATATTTTTTACAAGTTCAATGCAATATTTAACAAAATTTACAAAGAAATAATTTCTACAACAAAAAGAAATAAATTTACTAATGAACTGTTACAAAGAAAGCATCCCATTTCCTAGTTTTAACAGTTTTGCGCCATTTTCGTGATTAGTATAGTGAGCGCTGGCAATAATGGAAGAAACTCAACTTTAAAATCATGAATAACAGATCGGAACTCATTTTCGTTATTAGTATAGTGAGCGCTGGCAATAATGAAAAAAACTCAACTTTAAAATTATGAATAACAGATCGGAACTTATTTTAGTAATGAGTATAGTGAGCGCTGGCAATAATTGTAGAAACTCAACTTTAAAATTATGAATAACAGATCGGAACTCATTTTCATAATTAGTATAGTGAGCGCTGGCAATAATGAAAAAAACTCAACTTTAAAATTATAAATAACAGATCAGTACTCATTTTCGTAATTAGTATAGTGAGCGCTGGCAATAATGGAGAAAACTCAACTTTAAGATTATGAATAACAGATCGGAACTCATTTTAGTAATTAGTATAGAGAGCGCTGGCAATAATGGAAGAAACTCAACTTCAGCATTATGAATAACAGATAGGAACTCAAAATGATTATAAAAATGCATTTCTTTCCAGATTTAATGTAATTTTATAGCATAACTTATAAAATAATCAATTTCTAAACAACAAAGGGAAAGAAATTTACTAATAAGCTGTCGCTAAGAGAACATCACTTTTCCTTGTTTCAAAGGTTTTGCACCATTTTCATAATCAGCATAGTAAGCTCTGAAAAAATAGACAAAACTCAACCTAACAATTATGAGTAAGAGTTCGAAACTCACAATAATTATAAAAATAGCATATTTTTCCAGATTCAGTTTGGAAAATTATTTTATTTTTCTAGATTCAATATTTAACATTACTATCAAAAACATCTATTTCTAAGCATTAAAAGGAAAATATTTACTAATGAACTGTTACTGAGAAAACATCAATTTTCCTTGTTTCAAAGGTTGACGTCACTTAACTGAAACCCCCATGATGCATTTCGGCCACATTAGGCCACCGACTAGAGTAATTTTTTCCCAGCTTGTTAGATACCACAAGGGGCGCTATGTCCTAATTGCTTTACGTTACTCAACTAAAAAGGTTTCACATATTTTTTTTCTCTTTACCCGAAGCAAAGAGTTCTTTCTCACATGGCTTAGTGGACTGCTATTAAGACAGATACATTAGGTTTTATATTTACATCTTCACATCGTAAACTACGGCTACAACTTTTCCTTTCTTTTCGCTTAAGGTGCCACATCACCCCCTGCGGGAAATTTTAGTAGTTTTCGCAAATGAGTTTTCCTGTTGAATATTTTTTGACAGATATATGACGCGTTCTTTATCGTTTTTTTTTTCTTTTATAACTCATAATTTCTATAAGCACATTCGCTTTCTTGTTTAAGAGGAAAAAGGGAAAGCGTATGCATTTAGTGATACGCTTTAATGATGATTTGGAAAGTAATTATTGGTGATTTCAAGGGTAATACCAATCCTCAGAATGAAAAATATATCATTTTTATAACTATTTAACTCATATAGTACTTATTTCAATAGTGACCTGTAGCATTAATATTTCCAGCTTTACACAAGATAACTCTTTACATGTACGAAAATATGAAAGATTTGTAATCAATGATTTCTTTATTTGAGTGACTTCCTTATGAAAACAAATTTCAGTGCGTAATTATTTTTAAAAATTAAAAGTGCTCAAAGATTTTTGGAGAACAAGCACACGCTTTTATTTATTACAAATCAATGAGGAAAAAAAAGGTTAAACGTTCCTATATCTTACAGATATGTAGGACTCTTATTTCAATGAATTAAATCTTCGCATTACTTATTTATAAGATTTTCAGAAAACTGTGCTGAACGTATAAATTCTTAAAAAATTAAATTTCAATAATTAATCGTGGAATAAAACAGTTAAACTTGTAGTATTTTTTTAATGTGTGGCGTTGTGCATATGTACAGTGCCTATAAAAAAAAATAATGGCCTATACTGTAAAAAAATAATGGCCTATACTGTATCGGATCATCCAGTTCTAGATCTCAATCTTAATGGAATAAGGGGTGACTTCAAATATGCTAACTAATTAGTGCTCACGATATTTTAAGTTAGGAAATTAGACACAGAAACGAACTTTCTCTGAATAAACATGCCTTTTCTTCGATGGAAGCAGATTTCTGACCCCCAATGTACAGACCCCAATAATTACAAGTGTTTGCACACAATTATAAAATCTATTTATGCAAAGATAATTCTACATTACATTTTGTAAATATTAATTCGGTTTTTCTTGTTATTTCATTCATTAATAGTTGAAAATTTTGATTAGTAAGGTATTCCATTTTTTACATCATTTCAAAGAATACCGGACAAAATACAAAATTTGAGCAAAATCAGTCCAATAGTTTTTGAAAAATCAAATTTTAAAAAAGTTGTGCTTTTAAAATTCGTTTAGACCACTTTCCCAACCTACTGAGACCATATTTTCCAGATGGCTGCTACCCCTCATATTTTGAAGGTTAGAAATCCGTTTTAAAATGGTATATTTATTCAGAGAAAGTACGTTTTTGTGTCTGATTTTGTAGCTTAAACTATCGTCTGCACTAATTAATTAGCATATTTGAGGTCAGTTAGAAGATTAATAGCAAGTTAAGTTGTAAAGAGAATAATAAGAAAAATTCCATAATATTTTATATAAAGATATTTTTTGTAATTGATAGAAAGTAATATTTTCGTTTCCCTAGCATCGATTCAGTAAATTCATTTGTCTCTAACGATTATTCAACTTGCAGTGTTGTAAATACAATTACCGTTGCATGACATTACTATTCCTTTGCTTTTGCTATTAAAATACTTTGAATTAGCTATTATAAGCTTCGCCTATTAATTGCTATTACTTTACTAAACATTACAGTTGCATTACTAATCTATTATCATCAATTGACTTAACTGATCCTAAGTAACCAAATATTTTAGAGAATTATGAACGACTTTGAAATACAATCATTTTGATGGTTTTGAAATCTTTGTTGCTGTAGATGGAAAGGAACTTTTTTGATTTTATAAAATCAGTTCAGTAAATTCGTTTTTCTCAACATCTTTTAACTTGCACTGCTGTAAATATAATCACTTTTATTTTAATGTTGTTATTACCTAGCATTGTTATTGGCATTAAATCATTTTGTTATTACTTTGCATTGCTATTTTTCTTACATTAATGTTGTTTTGCATTTATACTGCTGTTATATCACTGTATTTTGCATTGTAATTTCTATTAAATTATTCTTTTAACAGGTAACATGACCAATTGCATAAATATTAAGTTACATTACTTATTGTCTGAATGATAATATTAACCAAATTATTGTAATAATATTATTATATATTTTATTAATTGTATTATAATTATGGTATTATTATATTAATATTAATTATTATCAATATAAACGGAATTTTTAGCAAAATAATAACTTTTTTAAATATTTCACACTTTTTAAGTAACAGTTACAATAATATTTTAATGTTGCATATTTTATAATGATTATTATTTCACAATCTGGAATATTTTTTTCCGTATTGTCATACCTTTCTATGCAATAATTACAATAATATTCTAACTCTGCATATTATAGATTGAAAATTATTTTACAACCTGCAACATTCATTTCCATGTTTCCACACTTTATAACTAATAGTTTCAATAATATTTCAAAGCTGTATTTTTAATGTTAATTATTGTTTCAAAATATGGTTAATATTGTCCCTGAAAGAGTAATGTCTCTAATGGTTAGCTGATTGAAGCTGCAGAAGAATAAAGGCAATATTTTTCCCTAACATGAAATTTTTATGGCGTGTGTTCTTATATCTCTTGATCTCAACGGTGTAGTAAATAATTTGAGCAGAATTTTTCACTTCATTGCGAGGCAACTTTCTTTTTTCATCACTTTTCTAAATAACCCTACTGTGACAGTGAAAATATTTTCATAGAAAAGGGGGGGATTTATTATTATGTATACCTCTGTATGATTAGTAATAATAAAAACGAAACAGTACATGAACAAAAATGAATATTTATCTGTCAAAAGAACATAGAACAGCTATAATCTAATACCTTATCCTTTAAAAAAAACTATAATAACAAAAGGATAATAATATCTTTGAAAGAAAAATATCTCTAATGGCTAGAGCTGATTTAAGTTGTAGAAGAATGAAGGGGATATTTTTCCCTAACATAAAATCGTTATGGTGTATATTCTTTTGTCTCTTGATCTCAACGGTGCAGTAAATGTTTTGAAAGAAATGTTTCACTTCATTACGGAGCAACACACTTTCGTCATCACTTTTCCTAATATCCCTTCTGTGACAGTAAAAAGATTTTGATAGAAAAGGTGGAAAATATTTTATCAAGACACGGTGAGACTTTGTTTTCATCTGGTTTTAGGACAATAGAAAATAGAAAATACAATAATATATTTTCTCCGACGAAAGTATTTTCAATCAAGCCACATAAAAGCTTGTGTACATTCTGTTCTTTAAGAATATTCATTTTAGAATTTCTGGGGATTTACATAAATGCATTTTAAAGAAATTTCTGTTTGTCTTAAATGAAATTACGCAGCAAAAAGGCCAAGATTTGAAGCATTACGCGGACTAATAGAAAAATTTTAGAGAAACTTTGCAAATTAATATGTATATTTTTGTATGATTTGTAAAACAAAAAAGGAACCCCGAAACAGTATTTGAGCAAAAATAAAAATTTATCTGTAAAAAGTATATAAAAGAGCTATAATCTAATTTCTTTTCTTTTTTCAAAAAAAAAACTACAATAGCATAAGGATAATAATGTCCCTGAAAGAGTAATGTCTCCAATGACTAGCAGATAACAGTTTTAGAGGAATAAAGGGAAAATTTTTCTCTTAAATTAAATCGTTATGGAGTATATTCTTTTGTCTTTTGATCTCAACGGTACAGTAAATATTTTGAAAGAAATGTTTCACTTCATAACGAAGTAACGTGCTTTCGTCATCACTTTTCTTAATATCTCTTCTGCTACAAAGAAACAGTTTTGATAGAAAAGGTGGAAAATATTTATCAAAACACAAAGAAACTTTATTTTCATGCTGCGAGTTTGAGAGAACGGAAAGTAGAAATATATATTTTCTCGAAAGAAAGTATTTTCAATCATACTACGTAAAAGTTCGCATGTTTTTTTTTTCTTTGAAAAGATTCATTCTATTTTTATCATTTATATAAATGCATTTTTTAAAAAATTCTGTTTGTCTAAAATAAATTACACGGCAAGAAGATCAAGATTTGAAAAAATTGCAAAGTACTAATAGAAAACTTTAAGAAACATTTCACAAAATTATGAAACACCAATAACCACGCTACTTGTTCTAAAATCCGTATCTGCATTTCTAACCTACATTGCGCAAAATGATTTAAATGCGAGAAAAGTCTAGAAGGAAATATCATATAGATTTCGAAATGAAACGTTTTCTGAAAAATAATTTTCTAAAGTTTCCTTTCGGATAAATATTTCTGATATTTTACATAAACGTATCAGAAATATTTCAAACATGCTGGACAATTTCAGAAATATTTGAGTAGCCGAAAAGAAAAGTGCATAAAAAGAATACTTTTGCAGACTAAATATAAATGTTTTTTGGGGTTATTATAATATTTTGCACCTAACTTTAATTTCTTTTTTTAAGTTTCAAACGTTACCATGACCTATTTGAGCACCTATTTGGTGTAAAGTGGTTGCCACCATTTTTGGAGTTAAGATACGCTGAAATTTTTTACAGTGTATGCAAAACCAATTTACATGTTTCATACTATTACGAAATGCCATGCTAAAGCTGTTTTTCAAAGACTCCGTTACGTGAAAAAAAAACCATTTAGTGAATAATTTATTATTTTTATAACTGTTGTAATTTTTTAACAAAACAGTAAGTCATGACTGTCAGCATCAAACAATCAGTCATGATTGCTTACGTAAAATAGTTTGTCATGACTGTTTACATAGAGCAGTTAATCACGAATGTGTCTTGGCAAAAGTTATTCATGAATTTCGTCAAAACTTTACCATCGCAATCTATCCTAATTAAGAAGAATGAATCAAAATATGAGAGGAAAAATCATATAAAAGGCTTTTAAGATTTATCTTCAAAAAAAAAAAAGAGTAATAATAATAAAAATTTGGTAAAAAGCGCTTTTAATAATTAAATCTTAATAATTAAGTTGAATTATATGGGATCAAAAATTAATCAAGTTATCTCGCAATATCGGTGATTAAAAGAACTTAGAAAGTTTAGTAATTATATGAATGGATGACTGAATGTAGAACAATTGCAAGCTTCCTAAAATTGAAAGGAATATAGGAAACCTTCGGAGTGTCCGATTGCTTTGTTATGCTTACCTAAAGATGTGTTAAAAGGCCCGATGTTCTAGAGTTTCATTATTGTGAATTGAGTTTAAATTTATGTGTAATTTTACCATTCATAGGAGTTTTCTAAAATTTATAAATGTTGCGAGCCATACGCAAATTTGAGAAAATTACAAGAATAAAGCAAACGGTTGGCCATGTTTTGAGTGTTATTCCTTATTAGGCTGTATTTGTGTAAAATATTACCATTAATTATTTTTCGGACGTAACGTTTTAAGCGTTTGTTGTTTGTTCCGTTTGTGGGAAAAGATCATTAGACGATGCCACCCTGTTATCTATCAAAAGGTACCTCAAGATTGAATCAAGTTAGCATGCCTTATATACTAGTGAATTGATGTTTAATAATTGTAGTGGTAGTTACGCCACAAGTTGAAAGTTAAATCGAATGAACAAGTTATATTGTAAATACCACAAGTATAATAATATTGAAGGGCGTACTATTTCAAGCTTGGACGTAAAAGTAAATCAAAATTAGTAATCAGGAAGTCTAAAGGTCTGGTTTCTTAGGACAAGCGCCTTATCTGGGCGTCAGCGGGACGTCAACGTTCCGCTGACGCCAACAAAACACTGGTTTGTTAGCTCAAGACCTGGTTTCTTAGAACTAGCTCCTTATCTGGGCGTTAGCGGAAAGTTGATGTAGAGCTGACGCCAAAAAAATACTTTTTTGTTAGCTCAGCGTGAGCAGTCGGTCCAACGCAGACATTATCTCTCATTGCGCATGCGTTAATAGCGTAAACAAATATTTATTTTGAATTTGTAGTGATTTTGTTTTTGTCGACCAGCGTTTTAGAGAACAAATAATGACTTTGTCCAAGAAAAAACACATAATAGCTGAGCTAAATGAAGAGTGCTATGTTTAATGAAGAAGCGTTTAATGTCAAAATCAAAATCTTGGCTGATTTCAATGTGCTGTTGGATGTTGTCCGCCATTGCTTCTGTGGTTAACGTCGTGTTGTAATCCAACTGCAATTGAGTTGGACGGCAATTGTAGTTCAAGATGAGCGTTCGATGACGTATACTATCAAACTCACAAATGGACCAATCAGAGGTTAGCGCTGATTTCCAGCTGACGGCGTCCTGTCCTAAGAAACCAGGCCTTTACGATTGTTAACCCTAGCAGCACCTGCGCGTGGCTTTATACTGATACCTATCCACAATAAACATGATTTAGTTCACCCAGATGAAATTAAATCTATGTGCTACCAGTTTTTCTGTTTCTGAAAAAGAAAAATGTCAAGTTTACAAATGATTTTAATTATCCCGTTCATGTTAGTGATGCAATAGAAAAATGTATTTTAAATAGAATTTCATTAGAAACTAGGGAGATATTCATCATTTGAAATTAAAATATGAAATCATTATAAATTATCTGCAACTAACGGATCAGATGCTGAAAGTTAGCCATTAAATTTTATACTAACTATATGTCATTCTTAAAACGTATTCTATCTAATAAGCAATTGTCATACAATGAAATAAGTTTTAACTTGAGATCTTTTCCTTAAGTAAACATTTACATAATTGCAAAATAATATATTTAGTTTAAAGTAATTTGCTTCCGTCTAAATCTCCTAAAACGTATAAGTTTCCAAACGCTTACGTTAAAAGCTTTCTGTCCCATTATCTAGTTATGTTTACAGAGCCTTAACGAAATTCTACCAAGAAAACTCAAAAAACTCTATTCATTATTTCAACAGAAACTTCCTTTTTTGAAGGAGATTAAAAACGTAATCCCTTTTATTCGAGAGCCTTTGATGGACACAAATTTAAGTTTCTTGTAGACGTTTGCCTTCAAATTTAATTATGAATGAAAGCTTGAAGCAGGGTTATTTTTAGCAAGACATTATTCAAGAATCACTTTATTTCAAAGCCATAAATCTAAGTTCAGAATTTTTGTGTAGATGAAGCATAAAAACGGTTACAGTTGTCAGCAAAATTTAAAAATGTTGTTCTTAAAATAATAATAATAAAAATAATAATCATAAAAATTTAAAAATGTTTAAAAATGTTTCTAAATTTTTCAATCCATTTTTATCATTACAATAATAATAACTGTTGTGATAACAGTCATAATAATAATAATATATTTTTATTGCGTTTAATAACTTATTTTTATAATTATAGAAATAATAACAGCAATTATTGTAATCATTTTATCCTTTCTATCATCATAATAATATATTTATTACATTTAATAATATATTTTTATAACTGTAGTAATAACAATAGCAATTATTATTATTATTATTATAAATTTCGTAAAGATTGAAGAAATTATAATAATTGCCATTATTAATATAATTATAAAAATAAACAATTAAAGCAGTAATAAATATATTATTACAATGAATAATTATAATAATAATTACTATTATTGTTACTATAATAATGAAAATAAATTATTAAATGTAAAAATAAATATATTATTATTAATAATAATATTACTATTATTATTGCAGTTGTTGTAATAATATATTCATTGTTTTAATTTTTTATTATTATTAATAATATTGTTAAGAAATTTATTGTTTCATTCAATATCATCATTAAAATTCAATTGCACATAGGGTTCAACATAATCTATCTAGTTTTTAGACTATTGACACACAGTGGTAACTTTTATTAACAGGTTTGTTTTTCTGGAGGTAAAAGCACTTTGAAGAGCTCATAATCATATCATTAATTTGCTTTCTTACCCACTTTTTTTAATTTTGTGAAGTAAAAATTCGAAAGTTGTTTCTATTCCAACAAACCTGAAGTATGTTGAGTAAGTAAAAGTTAATTCATTTTTCATTTCAAAATATCACATTTATAACAAAAATTAACGTTTTTGTAAATTAACATTAAATAAAAGTATTGTAAACTGAAAAATTTGTTCTTTAGGTTTTATGAGGGTTTTTTTATACATATATAATAATATATATTTATTTGATTTTTTCATACATTTATTGATAAAAATTACGTATGTGAAGCAACGCGTGAAAAAGATTGCCAGAGAGATTTTTAACATAAACAATTAGGTGTGCAGTGTCTTCGAATATACGTTCACCAATTTTGATGCGGATCGGTTCAGAATTTTTAATTTGTATAAAATACATACACACATACAAAAAAACATTTTATTTTGCTTATATAAATGTTAAACTTTTTATTTAAAAAAAATTGAACCTTTTCTATTCGTTTTAAACAGTAAAGCAGGGTATAGAAATTCGAACTAATGCAAGTACTCTTAAAATGAACGCCAAAAAAAGCACTCTGGTTCAATTTTGTAACATCAAGAAACGATATATGCAGAGAAATATATTGTTATTTTAATAAACGCTGAACATACAGGAGAAACTGCCCCTCCACCCAAGCAACTGCGAGAACGATTCCGAGGATGTGAGCGAAATCTTGGCTCATTAACGCCAAATGGGGGTGAGTATTTAATACTCAAGAGTAATCCCAATTTCTCTGTCTTCCAAGGGTAGGTGGACAACAGCGGTTGGGCCATGATAGAGGAAGCTAATGGAATTTGAGAAAGGACTTGCAATGGCTAAGCTTATTACTCAAGGTAATATTAAAGTGGGCGTGGCCTGAACGCAATTAAGCTTGTGACCAAACTATTCCACTGTAATCATCGCGCTTGAAATGGCCATCCAGTGTTTTTGATGGTACGAATTAGATGTTATTGAGAGGTAACCTAATAAGCTTAATCAAAAAAGCACGCCTCGTGACAATTAAGAATATTAGCGCTGCATGTAATATGGAAATTTCGAATGAAATGCAAATAGTTTTAAGTATTTGAGCTTAAGCTGATTTGTACTTATTACCTACTTAATGAATGAAAGCATCTATTAAACACGGTATATTTATGTTACCGTTAAAGGGTGAAATCCGTTAATTCATGAAATAACTAGGTATTTCATGAGATAACCAGACAGGATAGTTTTATTTTATTTTGTAACCGCCGTTGAACAGCTGACCCAATTTTTTGGGTTTACGACCACTAATGTTTTACTCCATGGACTTGTAATTTTTAACCCAATCCAGAAGACAAGCGAATTCTTGGATCAAGTATTGGGAGAAATTTGCCTTCGTGGAGAACTATTTGATGGAACTTACTCACATTTGCGTTAAATTGAGAGGAAAACCACGAAAACCTCCCATGGTTAGTCCGACGGTAAGGGACTCTAACCCATGATCCGTCTACCACTGAGGATATTTTACTTCAACGCTATAGTCGGTGAAAGCCGGATGCGGAATCGTTGGGATTCGATTCCGGTTGACCTCAATAGAAGGCGAACCAATGAGGTCAACCGGATTCAAACCTTTCCGGTTGAACTCTATTCTCTGAACCATCATGGCTCAGAGACAGGATAGTTAAAGTACATAAAATTATTGAATTCTCCGATTTAACTTGGTATTCTATAGAATAAAAATTACTTGTTCGTTAAAGTATGAAATACTCACTTGAAAGTTCGTTGAATCGGTTCTAGGTGATAGTGGAGAAACTTTAATAATGAGAGGACAGCTAAAAGGTAACTTTTCAACTTCACTAATCATCTTAGATCTTAAGGTAGTGTAAAAACATGATTTTGAACAAAATTTTCAAAATTGAATTTATTATAAATTTAAAATTCCTCTTGCAGTAGCTTGCTAAAACCACATTTTACTTTTGCTTTAACACCAATTATTTGCAAAGTTGTACCGGTTTTTATGTCAGATTATAACAGTGGATAGGCTAGTGATTTTAGGTCCTTAAATGCGTTTATCTCAAAATCAGGCTTTTTTTTCCCATTTTACACCACTTTAAACACGATAATGCCCATTGTTTATTAAATAATTGCCTAAAATTTGTCCTGAGTGTTTATGATTATAGCACACATGCTTTGAACTACAGACTGAGAGAAAACAAAAGTAGAATTTAATTTTTTATGCAGGTTTTTTGGCAAAGACACAGGCGAAAAAAATTTCCCCTTGATAATTTATAAAATTTTGTTTTTTTTAAAACCAGTGATCCTGACCACAGTAGTATGAGAACTTGCTTTCGAGATAATAGTTCAAAACATAGCCTTTTAAATAAAATACTTAAAGGAATTTTTTTGTGATGAAATTTTTTTGCAGTGTTTGGAGTACATACAAAAAATTTCGTATTTTTATCCAAAAGTTGCCATTTGAAAAGAGAAGGAAATTAATAATATTTTTATTGCTAGTTTTATAAGTTTTTACACTCAATAAAACAAATAAGCTACATTTACGAATCAAAGTATATAACGAACTATAGTAACGAATCAAACTACATGGAAGAAGCAGTCTTTTTATAAAAACACATTTATTTGGCAACCACAAGTAAACTAAGCCAAATTAAAATAATACACGTAAATGATTAGTATTGAACTTGCAAAAATAAATGGAAAAACCAATAACTGGTAAGTGTGAACCTTAAATTCAAAACGAATACCATTCTTAGCAAAAATCAACAACTCTCTGGATGTTCCATAAATTGTCTCGTTCTTTTATTTTTAATTTATCTCGTTATATGTTTTTTATTCATGCCTTTGTCAGCCAGTTATTTTTTTTAGATATTTTTAAGACGTTAAAACCTCTTCCCTATTGGAAGAACTTTTCCAAAGAACCAAAGGAAAAGTTATTTATGAATTTGTTTGTGCACATACTTCTCCAAAATTTATGTTGAAACCAATGCAATTATTCAAATTATCAGATTAACTGCAACATACAATTTTTAAATTGGAAGTGATGTACAATATTTAATTTTAAAACTTAAAATTATAAAACTATTTTTAAACTCTTGTGGGAAACATTAGTAGACAATCCACTTGTAACTCATTTTAGATATAAAATTAAAATATTCAAAATAAATTTAAAATGTAAATAAATACCATAAAACTTCACATGAAATAAATGCAATATAGCAATTTACATATATGCAACAATATATAAAGACTGAGGCTAACTAGATCTCTTTTATGAAATTGCTTATTTTTCTCTTTTATCAAAAGACTTATTACTTTTAAAACTAAGCAAAGTATTTAAAAATTTTAAATATTCATATAATTAGATAGCAAACACTTGAACAAATTAAAATTATCTGTTTCAATTTCAAAAACTTCAATATTTTTTTTATTATTTAATATCAAACTTTAATAGTAAACTTACTTCCTCACGAGTTATTTTTGAAAGTAAATACATAGAAATACAAGAGTAAGACTAAACTGTATAAAACACACATCACAGCATACTATTTATATTTAAATAAGTAATCTTTAGAGCAAAGCAAAAGAACTAAAGAAATGACAAAAAAATGTATTATTTAAATAAAAATCATTTGAAGTTCAGTAATTACCGAAACCTTTATCAAATAGCTATTTATACCTTTTTTTTTTAGTTTTCTAGTTTAATAACAATTAATCTAAGTTTTAATTATAGTTACACTTTTTTCTCTCGGCGTTTGGATAAAAAAAATTTCACCTTTACTCTTAAATCATCAGTCAAATATGAGGTAATTGGCGAATTTCGGGTTGCCATGACTTCTGTTATAGATTTTAAAATTCTTTCACTTTTGTCACCATCTTTAGTGAAGGTTTGGCTTTGGTTTTAGAATCAGATCCCAAATTAAGAATGTTCCTTATCAAGCCCCAGTTTGCAAGGGAGTGTTTATCATATTTTATAGTAGAATTTTTTTATTTTTAGATATATGGTTTCTTTGTATTTCTCTTCGTTTTTTTCCTAGATTTCTAATTCCAAGATCCCATTTCTCCAATTATCTCCAACTTTTCTTCCTCTGTCACCAAAATTCTTTTCCCAAACTTCCAGTTCCACTGATTAATTATCTGGCAAGTTTTACCAATTCTGCCAAGTGCACTGGATTTCCGTTTCTTTCGCCAATGGCTGAACTTTTCTTTCAATCTTACGTTATTAGTACTATAATTTTTTTCAATATGGCAGATATCTTTTGCACTTATACTTGTTTTCTTTGGTTCGATGATCAAAATTACATTTGGTTCTAAATTTTCCTCAAAAACTTCCCTCGAAATCGATTCTGATTTTGTTTCAATCGTGTATCAATAAATTTGCCATCAAGAATATTTGACGACTCTTTAAGCTTAACTCTTTGCATAACACTAATTCAATCAGAGTTTTTTTCTTCTACTTTTGGCATTGATTTTTTGCCATTCGGTTATTTTATAGGCACTTCCATTCTTAACGAGGTTATTCTTACGAAAGAGTTTTACTTGTTCAGCACTGACTGGCATTTTCTTTCATGAACAAATTGTTAATTCCTACACGGCAACTTAGCAACTTTGGTTTCAATTTCATCTTTAGTACTATTCGATACTCTTATAATACTTGAAAATCAATTCTGTTTCTCTGTGATTAATGCCTTGCTTCCCCTTTTGTCACCCTTAATCTCTGGCAAACTTTTGCAACCTTTATTCGAATCGATCTCCATCATTTCTTCTAAAACTGATGATTCAGTACTTATTTCCATTCCATGATTTTTACTAGATTTTACTTACGAAATCCTATCAATTCATACATTTGTTTCTTTCTTTCTAGGAAGCTTCTTCATTTTCAACCAAAACCATTTCACAATTTTTCGACGAAAGAAATGGCAATCTATGATGCTTCTTTCTGGCACTTTGGGTGTCATCCTCTGCTTCATTTCTCATCGTAACCTTGTCTTGGATGACTTGACATCCCTTTTTTCTCTATCACCTTTATTATCTCTCTAGTATCTCCATCGAACAATTCGCCCTCTACTACTGCACTTTTTATTCTTGTGTTAGTACACAGGGACTAATTACCAACACCATATCTTTTTCTGCTCCTACTATTTGGTTTTTTTCTTTTCCATCGTCTCTAAAAATATTTCTAAAACACTCTCCAGAATACTTTCATCAAGTTTTTTCCAATTCTTCACAGAAATATTCTTTATTTCTTTTTATTTTATATGCTACGAATCTTGAAGAACTTCAATTAGACAATTTTTTTAAAAAATATTTTTTTCCCAATCTATAATCACTTTTTTATTTACTTTAGTAATTGGTTCCATTTCTGGCTACTTTCAGAATTACTCTTGGTAGCATTTCCAGACTTAGTGCCACTTAATTTACCAATGTGAAACTAACTTGACGCTGTGTCCTTCGAAGCAACTGTTGTTTCAATATAGGAATATGGCACTTTTCGGGAGACATTTGGCGATATATTTTATAGTCGGATTGGTTATATCTATATGTGATGTGATATCTATATCTATATGTGATATCTATATCTATATCACAATCCACCCAAATTTGATACAGTCTGGCTCTCCTCCAAATTTAAAAGCATTAATTTTAACGGTGCCTTGCACCTAGTTTAGCTTAACTACAACCGAGAGTTACGCCAAGTCGGTTCCCCGGATGGACGCTATGATTCAAGCATTCGAAGTGTGTTTACGCTCTGTGTTGGTGATCAAGAAATTTTTGTAAGATTCTCTTTCCTTCTCTGCGTACTCGTTTTTCTGATTTTTATGATTGTCTGTAAATTGCTAAGGTTGCGCATCTTATGCGAATCTAGTAATTAGGATATAACAAATTATATATATATATATACTTATATATAGTATACTTATTTTTGAAATATAGCCAGCCGAGCATGCAGAGAAGGAGACACGTGTTCTCGGATAGGAAATACACGAGATAATCCAGTGCTCCTTTTTCCAATGAAGATGTTTCTGTTGAATGGTGATAAATAAATGACTAGCTGTGAAGAATCCATGACTCTTTACCTTTTTTCCTTGGACCAGTGTTCTTGTGGCCCCACTTATACGACACGTGCACATGGCAGCTACATCCCACTATATTTCTAACTTCTATCGTAATTCTCTTTTCTTTAATTTACAATTGTTATTAAAGGGAATATCTTGTTTATCATTATGAAAATTTATAATGAGATTCTCTTTAGAGCAATCATAATCATCGTCATAAACTTCTGATTATTTAGCAGGAATAAACTGTAAAGCACGCAAAAACCAAAGATCAAAATTCACCCTAAATCTCTCCGCTTTATGTTCACAGAGTACTGCCGAATACCACACTTTTTGGCATTAATTTTAAACATTTCAGTCGCTAATTTTACGGCTGATTCAAGAGGACATACTATTTGGTTCAATAGTTTACATCGATCCCGTTTTTGGGCAGACTATATTTGAGGGTGCCCCTTGATTCTCGCCAAGTTGTGATCGCGGTTGATCGCCAATCTGGGTGATGTTGCAACCCAATCGTGATTCTGATTGGTTTAGTCTTTACCGTTATTTTTAAAAATTCAACGGTACATTTGTCATTTCAGAGGTCAGTTAGTTCCACGTTGGATGTCGGCTGGTAAGGTTAATTTTGCATCTGGTCCTGAAAATGACTTCGGAAAATAAGATAAATCTTAAGTTTCTGTACGATTTGAATAACAATGGAAAAAAAGCAGTAATTGACTGGTGTATGAATTAAGGTTTAATTAGTAATCGGTATAAATGTCCTGTTTGTGCGAAAGATAAGTCCGCCAGATTCTACTCATGATGAATTTAAACAGTATCTAACTGCTATTAGAGAATTCTGTGTACCTAAAAGTGAAGATATTCAAGCTAATCAAGTCGATTATTTTCTGTACTTATTCCATTAATTTTTGTTTCGATTCAAAATGCATTTTATTGGGTTTATTAATTTTGCTTATATTGTGTTCATTGCAATTTTATTAAGTTTTGATCGATGTCTTGTTGAAATTTTCCAATGTCTTATTGAAATATCTTTTTGTTTTGGCCGCCATTCCTGTTACCACGGTGTGCCGCGGAAACAGGAATGGCGCCAAACACAAGTCGCCAATTTCGCCAAGGGGCACCCTCAAGTATATTTTTCCCCAGTTTTTCATAACTCGCATATTTAAATTCAGATTTTTTGTAATTTCTTCCCCTAAAACATTTTTTAAAAATTGAATCTTTTTCTTAAGTAGGAAAGCCAAAACAATAGTAGCAATATTTTTCACCAATTCTTGTCTAAAACCTAATAAAACATTTCTGGAATGAATCCCAACGCTGCCACCAATTAAAAATATATATATTAGCTTCAACGAATCAAGCTACACAGAAGAAACAGTCTTTTTATAAAAACACATTCATTTGACAACCACACATAAACTAAACAAAATTAAATTAAAATACCCGTAACTTGCTTGAATTAAATTTGCAAAAATAATTAGTAAAATAAATCAGCAATTCTCTGATGTTCCATAAATTGTCTCGTTCCTTTATTTTTAATTTATCTCGTTATATGTTTTTTTTATTCGTGCCTTTGTTAGCTAGATATTTTTAAGACTTTTTAGTGTTTATAAATACATTCAATGAACGATAATGAAAATCATTTTGGGTAATATTCAGATTTATATATTTCACAAAACATTGAAACTTAAAGGACAATCTTGTTCGTTCTACGTTTTGAAGAACTTAAATAGTTCATTTTAAAATTTCATTATTTTTTTAGTTTACTTTATGTTACGGTAAATTTTGGTTAATTATTTTTGCGTCATGGGACGGTTTGAGTAAGTTGCTTTGTCAAGGCAATAGTAGTAAGCCCATTCTACAAAGAGGAAAAATTCTTGTTAAATTAACACACTGGTTAAATTAATGATATTTTTATTTAAAAAACACAAGCCTAATTTTGGTAAATAAGACCAATATATATTGTATTTACACCATTCATTTAGTAAATTTTTCTTTTTTATGGTAACGGTTTACTATAAATTCTGATTTCCAAAATTATAGTTTTTATTACACATTTAAATAAAAAAGTGCAAGACTAAAAAATAAATTCAACCGAATAAGTGGTTTTTAGGTCATGCTCTAAGATATCATGATAAAATTACCACATTTAACCATAGTTACCAAATTTTGTCGCATAATATAAAACCATATTTAACTGCTAATTTTACCACATTCAATACCGAGCTATTTGATGTTCTTAAAAAGTCAAAAACACGGTAAATTTTATTATTTTCTGGTAATTTTTACTACACATTTTTTTAGTGCAGGAAAGTTTTCCAATAACTTCAGAAAGGAAGTAGAATATTATTTATATAATTGTCAATTACCAAAAACTTCAAATTGCTGGTCCTGAAAAGTTTTTAAAATATGTAAAATATTAATTCGACTATTAAAGCATGGTAAAGTTTGCCATATTCTGGTAGTTTTAACCTTCCTTTTTTTCTCAGTGTAAATGAAGAGAAAAATTCTGATCTGTCTCACCTAAAAAATAGATCATAAATGACGAATGATAGTTGTTTTGAAGTAAGTAATTTTATCTTTTTATTGGTTTGCTAATATTTTGACATATCACTCAGAGTATTAAAATATGCTCTTTAAGTAATAAGATTAGTTCGAATTAAATAAAGGAAATGCTGTTAGTTTTTAGCTATTCTTCGAATTTTCTAAGAGCACATGAACATGAAACCAATCCAATTCCCATATTAAAATCGTCATTAAAGAGCAATTTTGAATAATTTTTTAGTTTTGCTTTCAAAAAAATACACAGACACATCGTTAAAAAAATGTCCAAAAAAACTGTGAACAAATTTAACTGCGTATTCAAACTCGAGAAGGAGGGAATTCTAGATTTTTGATTTACGATATGACCTTATCTTTCGAATTACTAGGCATAAAAGCGAAATAATATGATAAATCATGATTGTATTTTCATCCAAAAAGACAGGATAATTTCTCTCTCCAAAAAAAAATTTAACTTCTTATGCGAAACATAGGTTTATGTCTTTTGAATGAGAAAGATTAATGGTTTGTGAAATTGACTGCTCTATCTGTCAAACAGTATCAGTTTGCCAGTAATTGTATATGATCCTATTTCTCATTATTATTTATAACAAAACTTGCTTTTTTATCCTATCTTTGCTTGGTTTTAATAATAAACAAAAATATATATTTATTTATTTAATAATAAAAAATATTTTTTTTAAATAATAAATAATAAAAAAAACTCAGTATCGTACAGAGTAAAAAAAACTATGGTAAAATTGTTGTACTGTATGGCAATGACAAGTCTGGCAACGAAAAAAATAGATCAATAAAATCAAAAAATACAGTATTTAAACCATTCCTTTGGTAATTTTTCCATTCATATGGTAACAGTTAACCGGAAATTATTGTTTTTGAAATAAGTGATTTCGTGAGTACACATTTAGTAAGAAATACAAAACTAAAAAATATATTTGACCGAATAAATTGTTTTTATGCCATGCTCTGAGGTATTATGACAAAAATTACCTTTACCACATTTTGCGTCATTTGCTAAATCTGTATGATAAATAAAAACAATGATGTGGTAAAAAAAAGTATTTTACACTTCCAACATGTAGCAACACCATGATACATTATCTCACATTAAGTAATAAATACAAGATTCGAAAGATAATTTAACCGAATAAATGCTTTTTATACCAAGCTTTAAAGTATCATGATGAGATTACCAAGTTTTATATTCAAGTTCACAGATTAGTAAACCATATGTTGCTGTTAATTTTACCAAAATCATTACCAAAGAGCTTCAATGAAAATTACCGAGATTTTGATGTTCAAATACAATAGTAAAGCGGTAAATTTGCAATATTCTGAAGTTTTGACTATGCTTTTTTTCTCAAAACAAAAATAAAGTTAAAAAAATTCTGTAAAGAACTTCACTGGCGAAAAAATTCGGCCAATGAAGTGCCTTACTGAAAATTGTGCTGTCGTCGATAGCAGAAAGTGAAACTTTTTTTTTTCTAAGAAGATGAATTTTCGTTTTTTTTAAGAATATAAAAGAGGGAAAAAATCCTATTTTGCCGAAATTAAAAGGTTTTCGGTGCATAACACAATCACCGCTGATTTTATTTAAAAAAAAGATTCGTGAAGATAGATAAAAAAAATAAATAATAAAAAGATCAAGCCACGCACAACGATCTCCACACGATAGAGAGCATCGTGTAGATTTTTCCCTGTTTAGATAATTTCATTTTCAAAGTTCATTCAGTTTCAATTTCATTAGGTTTTTAAAAGTTTGCCTCAAAATGTCGCAAAAAAGAATAAAATATGGTGTTTTGTCACTAAATGTTCCAAAAAGTGCATTTTAGTGCAATTTGCCGCAATTGTCACACCTGTATAATCATTGTGCAATAGTGTAACCTGCCTTTACACACATTTTGTACTATAAGATAAGAAAGTTAAAGAAAAAATATATTTCTTTAAAATTCCAAACCTTATATTAGCAACAAAATTATTAATCTGTTCCTAATTTTACTAAATAGAAATAATTGTGACCTCTATTTCAACTCCCAAAGAAACATGGTTTCAATTTGAGCTTTGTAGTTCTTGACAGTGATTTATCAAAATTTAATATTATTTAGTTTACCTTGAGTGTTTATGACCTTTACAAGAATCCTTAAAATATACTTTTAGGGCGGTAAATAAAGAGTACCCTATGTGCAAATACATTTACGCTTTTGTTATTCGAATATTTAGAATCATTTTACGTTATTTAATGAAGCAAATAACTTTTAATTAAAAACTCTGTTTCAAAATTATATTGATTAAAGTTTAAATTAATATAATTTAAAAGTTTTAATGCTCGAAGTAAGTTACGTTTTTTCAAATTTAAATTTAAAATTTTCTTATAAAAATAAAGTAAGCAATTTTATATTTTAAAATTACATTAACATTTTTCACACAAATTTAATTTAATTGCTTGAAATTAAAAAAAGAGAGAGAATAAGATTAATTTTTCACTTCACTACAACATAGTGTTTTGTTAAGAATTTTTACTCTTGCATGCTTAATACAAAGCGTTTTTAACTTAAATGATTAATGATTCAAATAGAAATGGTATTTAACTGAACTTTCCTTAATAGATAAAATCAGTTTATCAGAATATTATAGTTTTTCTTCTAAACCTTCTCACCAATTAAAAATAAGTGTAACTTTTATCAGTTCTAGAAATTTCTCTGAAATTGAATGAAATACTTAAAGTTAGATAAAGGCAAATATTATTTAGTAATAGAAGTTATTTTAAATGAATTTCAATTTGTCTTTTACATATCATAAAAAAACATAAAAGAGGTTTAACATCTTATTCAATTACGTCATAAAATTGCGCAATATTCAAATAATGTTAAAGGAACTAACTATATACATAAGCATATTTTCAGCATCACTGTTTTAAAAAATATAGTATCAGAAATCGTCTTAAACTTGATTAGCTAACTGTGAAATAAAAAAAAAATTTGTGCAAATCATGCAAAATTAATAAAAATATCAAAAGTCAGTAAAGTGAGACAAAATTTTAAATAATATATTCATTCGTGAAAAGCTCAACTTAAAAATCCATAAACTTAAAAAAAGTTAGTTTAAGTGTGAAAATGAACATATAGATGTATTTAATTCAAATCAATAATAAGTTTACATTTTTTCAAAGACACATAATACATAATTACATTCAAAATTTGGATGAATGACAAATATGTGTTCGATAAATATATTTTATCATGCTCATGCTAACAAAATTGCTTCACCTCCTTGAATTTAAAAAATCAGATTGTCTTTTCTTACAAAAGTGAAGAATTTGTATAGAATTTAAATCTTAAAGCATTAAATTATTTATATTTTCTGCGAATCTGTTTTCCGTTTATTCGTTTCTTTTTTAAATCATACACACATCTTGTTATTAGTTAGATACATACTTTATCATTCTCCTATATTTTTATTTGAATAAAAAACATATTTTCGAAATAACTTTCCTTCAAAGTTCTTCCTTTAATTAAAAAGTTAAACATTTCATTCTGTCAATTTCAAGAGTCAGGTCACGCTGAATAATTTGTGGGTTTTTTGAAGAATGTTAAAATAAATTTTTTTTAGTAATTTCATTAAATGTCACTTTTTAGAGTGAAGTAAAACAAACAAAAAAACAACTATATTAAACTCTGCGAAGTACCTTCTACTAATATTTTTATATTCAATTTGTTGTGATGTATATGGGCATTTACGAAGTATTTGGTATCCAATTTTATTAGGAAATCGGTTATTAATTCTTCAAAATAAGTTCCAAAGTTAGTTTACCAAAAGTTTGTCAATGTTTTAAAAGAATTGAAGTTTGCAGCAGTAATGTGGTGCATTCTGATGAAAAAATAAACAGAAGCTCTTGTGAACATTCAATTTCAATGATCTAACAAGCAACGGCGAACGTGTATTTATGGTTTACTAGTCAACCACGCCTGTAAACAAATTTTGAAATTAATTATGAAAGTTGCTTTAAAAAAATTAGCTGTTTTTTGCGACAGACGTACATTTCTATGTACTTCTGCTTTTTATTGATTGATTTTTCAAAAATTGATTGATTGATTTTCATATTTTATATTATTGATTGATTATCATATTTTGGATACTGGGTATTTTTGTAGGTATCCTTGTTTTATTTATTACGTAAAGTGTATGAGTAAAATGTATTTGTTTCATCGTGAAATGTTGAGTAAATATATAAATTAAATTTTAAAAATGATATTGTACTTTTAATGCTTAAGCATGCCTTTATATTACAAAAAGCACCTCTTTACCGAAAATAGATGAGATTTGATCTTAGTCCAAATGAGTTTAGAGGTCATAATAAGTGTTAAAATAAAATCAGGCTAAAATTAATTAAAAGAAGCTGAGAGTAAACCTCCAACTCTGAATAATTTATGATAGAGGTCAATTAGAGCTCGATTATGACTGCTCAAAACTATGAATTGATTACAACTTAAAGTTTAAGCATAAATTATGTCAAGTCTTAGAGTGAATTAGAGACTATTCCTGCAACATTGTATTAAGATACTTAATCAATACAATTCCCATTCACTATCATATAAAATATGCAAGCTTGATTTCATCTGGAGGTAACTTTTGATAGATGAAGGTGGAATTCGTCGTAATTCTAGCCCCCACATTGGTGACCATCGGACGTGATCTGAACATGCCTCTCTTGACCGTAGCGTCCACTTCGATTTGAATAGGCGTATTTTGACGGATGGTGCATATGTCAATTTACAGCGTCTAATATACATACTTTTTTGAATTCATATTTTTAAAGATTCTAATCAGTAGGAATCAATGATATGCATCTATGATAGCATTACACTCTGTGTTAATGAAAAACTTGATTACAGGCTTCAGTTGGCGAAAATGGAGCCAAGCAATCGACACGCAAATCCTTAAATTAGCATGCACTCATAAAACCGTAAAGCATAAGAGAGAAACGAATAAAGATAACTAAAATGTCAATAATAGCAAGGCAATCCGACGGTTCCCTTAAACAAAAAAAGCAACTTTTATCCATCAATTTTGATTTTGAGTACATAGCTTTCTTTTTCAAAGAACGTATTATTTAATCTTATAGAAACGCTTTTCTAAAGTGTATTGATAAACGAAATAAGCATGTGCTTTCAGATAACTAAATAGTAAATCGTTGATATAACCCTCACATGCCACAAAGCACGATGATTTTTCTCCCTTTCACCTGCTGTCTGAATTCAGTACCCTAACCAATACCTCCTAGAAGAGAGAAGGCTTCAGCACGAGCTACCATAAACAAGGAATTACTCTACTGTGCAGTTTACGCTCATTAAGTTGGACCACTAAATTGATCCATACTGTGGCTTTCTTTCTTCTTGGAGATGTTGACCTTACAAAAGATTTACCAACGGAAGAGTTCCTCCTTTTATTGTTAGTACTTGAAAGCCCTGGCCCCTTCTCGCTCCGTTACCAAACACGCAATAGCTGCATATTAATAATTGTAGTTTTTTCTTAAACTTTATAATTTTCTACAAAAGCACAGAGCAAGTTGTTTTCTAAATACATAATTATTGCAGCTTCATGCAAGAACAGTTTGCTAATATTTTAATAGTAGCGTTTAGCATAGTTAAATTAGACGTTTCGAAATATTCAATTTATTTTTTAGAGCATGAAAATTTGATAGTTAGATTAGAAACTGTTAATAATGTGTTCTTTTTTTTGCTCTCAATCTACAGTGCACAAAACTAATAAACGAACCACCTTGAATAACTTTTGATCTAATAATCGGATCTGCACGTTCTAGGACTCAATCTTAATGGTTCGAGGGGGGGAGCATAAATATGCTAATTAATTAGTGCAGACGTTATTTTAAGTTACAATATCAGACACAAAAACGTTCTTTCTCTGAATACACATACCTCTTTTTCAACTGATTCGGATTTTTAACACCCAAAATATAGGGGTAGCTGCACAGGGTCCAAATAGTTGGTTAGAAGAGCGGATCAAAGTTAAAATTCCTTAAAGTTAATTTAATTCTGTAGTTTGCTAAATCTCGAAAACTTTTTTTGTGAATTAAAAAAATTTTGCTCACAATTATAAAATGTATATATTCAAAGATAATTCCATGTAAAAAATAATTTTTAATAAATATTTATTATTTTGTTTAATTATAGTCTAGAAAAATCGAATTTTAAGTTATACAATTTTTTACATTACGTTAAAAAATGTCATTTTAATCTCAAAAATACAAATATTGAGCGAAATCATAACAACAGATTTTGAGAAACCAAATTTAAAAATAGTCGTATAATTCTGCACAAGTTAATTAGTAAACTTGAGGTCACACCCTCAAACCATGGAGAGTGAATATTTGAAAGTGAAGATTTATTTATTTACTTATTTTACATGTACGCTCTGCACCACTCTGATATAGACGTTTAAGTCGCCTTTTTTAACACATGCAGTTGCCTTTTTTAACAACTTTTATAATGATAGATTTTACAAAATACAGTCCCGATTTGATGAATCCTTCCTCAGCCCTTCAGGGAGAGGATTCTTTCTCTTTTAATAGCAAACTTAATTACTTGGAAACGGAACTTGTTCGACACTTTATACGTAGATTAAGAACAACTCTAATAAATGAAGAACCGTTAGTAATTCCCCATTCAATCTCAAAAAGCATTTTTAAGTTTCCAGAAATCCGGCAAACTTTTAATTCAACGTCCGCCAACCGCTTCAAAAATCTGCTGTCTTTATGTTTGAGCAATCAAAGTAAAACGAAAGCATTTTAGACTTAAAGTGACCTAGAATTTAATCCTTTTAGTTGTCCATTAGTTCCTTCGCACCAGACGCAATTTCCGTTGCAAGCTTTCCCTTAACAACATCGCATTAAAGATTGGAAAAGGCAACCTGTTACATCCCCAGCTGTGAAAGAGGCGTGGTCCACACTTTTCTCTTTAAATATCCATGTAGGTTGAGACTCTACCAAGACTAATGTGTAAAGGGGTGTTCCTCGAGAGCCACTAGATCACGATCTTCATTTACATATTGGAGAAGGAGAAAGGAGAAAAGGTAATTTTTCCCTCCACGGAAAACCGAAAGCGCCCGTTTTTAATTTTCCCGATTTCACGCTTCCTGGAGAATGAGTGATTACCGGATAAGACCCGGAAAAATAGAGTGACGTTTTCCAAGATGGCGAAGCGGGAGAATTTCTGGAATAAAGTATTTTCTCTCAAAATGAGTAGATAAGTTTAATGAGGCATGTGCGGATTTTCTTTGTTATCTTTTGAGGGAGATTCTTCGCTGATGGTTCTGAGCGAAGTTTATCAGCGTCTGGAATAAAAAGGAGGAATGAATAAGAACCATTCACCATATTAATCGAATTTGTTATAATTGAAAAAGTTTCAAGTGGGGATAGTAAATCTATAAATGCTCTGCCATCATATTGGGGCTTACTCAAGATCTTCTTAAGGTACCATCGTTATAATACTTGATTGCACAAAAGGAAGCAGCAAAAATTGAAAACTATTTGAATTGTCTCACATTTCTGCTTAAAATGAGTGTTTCCAATCCTTTAATTTTAAAAAATGTTATGTCCTCTAATTACTATCTTTATTATACATTCTTAAATTTTTAATAAAAATTGAAAGGATTATTTTTTATAAAGTCGTTTATACCTTTTATAACCTTTTAAGTCATATATAAGCCGGCCAGGTGGCCGAACTGTTAGCGCGCCTGACCACGAAGCCAATGGCTGCGGGTTCGAATCCCGCTCTGGGCATGGATGTTTCTCTCTCTCTCTCTCTCTTGTGTTGTCCTCTGTTGTGTGTGATGTGTGAATGTGGCCCACCCTATGAACGGGTTTGTGGCAGTGTGGCGTGGGCAATGTTACTCGCCTCCGTGACTTTGGTTCACAGGTGCCCACTTGGTAACGCGAAATGAGTAACACCTCTGGTATCTTCTAAGGCGAAACGAATAAAGTTCAGTGCCTGCCATTAGAAAAAAATCATATGAACAATTTAAAATTCAAAAAAAATAGCGAAAAAAATATGTCATCTCATCATCAGCTCAGACGATTATATCCGGAAAAAATATTACTATCTAATATTGTAATATCACCAAAGCAAAACATATTCATAAAGAGTGTGAGGAGCCCCAAAAGCATTGATACGAAAATAGAACTTATTAAGCAAAAAATGTTTTACAATATTTAAAATAAAAAATACAAAATAAAGCAATAACGTAAACAAGAAAAATACAAATTGCAGAAAATACAGAATAAAACTCAAAATGTAATAAATAAAGCTAGTAGCAAATTTAAATGTACTTACAATTACAAGCATTTTTCAAAAATGATTTTAAATGTTTAACAAATTTGCGAGATTATAAAATATGAAAAAATATGAAAATAGAAACGTAAATAGAGGATGAAAGGAATAAAGGGCGCGTTCTTACTGAAGTACAGAAATTCGTTTGATTTGCTAGTTCGGATATAATAATCGTGCGAGAGAAAGAATTAGAAAAATACATATACTTATTGAGGATGGTTATTATCACGAGTAAGGAGTACAAGATGGTAATCACGAGTGAGGAGTACAAGATAAAATACATGAAACCAATTTGATTGCCTGAGGAAATTGAGAGTTGTTTCTACATAATGTTTTTCGTCTCTGTTTCCTCCATCATTCAAACAGTTTTTGATATTTTAGTCCCCCTTTTTTTCAAGTGTAAATCGTTATATTTTGTTAGATTTTTTTCAGATTCGTTAGTTGTTTTTCAAGCTTAAATATTAATCAGCAACCCTCAATAAGCGTCGATACTTTATTTCACTTTCGACAAATTCTACAAAAATATGTTTTAAAAGCAGTGATTACGGAATGCCCTACTTAAAGAAAAAGGTAGCTGCTGTCGGTAGTTATCATACTGAGTAATGGGAAGTTACATTACTATTTTTCTTAAAATTTATCGCTTTTGTGTTTTTTTTTTCAAAGAGTTACAGTCGAAAAATTTAATACAAGAAGAACGTGGAAATTGAGATTTTCCAAAAAATCAGCTTTTGAAATCTGGACGTTGTGTAAAGATACTCACTCTTATTTTAAAATTTAATATTTCAAGAATCGGCAGAAAAAAAGTTTAATTTTTATACTAATTGTGATCCGATAAAAACTGGAAAAGGAAATATTTTGAAAAGCCACTGAGCTCTTATCAACGATATTAATTAACTTCATTTTTTGTGTTTTTACAGAGAAACGCAGGGGTGGACTTTATTTGAAGAATGTTCAAATTTTAGCAGCTTTGAGAGAATCAATTTTAAAAATCATAAAAGCACTCAGATGTTCTCCGAAAAGATTATTTGAAAAATCCCTTTATTTGACATTCCATTTTTTTGATATATTGTGACAGGATACATTAGTGTTTTATACTTTAAAGCGGATTATAATTTAAATATAGAACGAGAAATTTTAATTAAAACAAAATACCACAATAGAACAGTTCAGTAAAAAAATTCAAATATTTTAGTAATTTTGATGAAATCAGGTTTGTAATGTATAGAAATATTTAAAAGTTGCTTTAAAACGTATTTTTTTATCCATCAAAATCTCATTGTTTAAAAATTTGATTAAATAAGTGTTTCATACTTAACGCAAAACTGAATTTAATCTGATGGGGGGAAATGGCTAATTCAAACAAATCCAAAGCATTGATAATGTAATTCACCTCGTAATTCACCATTAATATCAATTTTAAAAATTTTACTTTCCATTTTCTTCTTACTATAAATCTTATTGATATAAAATATTTTTAATAAAAACTTATAAATTGGAAATTAATAATAAATTGATAAAGTAATCACATAAGTACTATAATACCTCTTAAATATAAAAAATAAAAATTTGTGATATTAAAAAACAAGTAATGAAATTTTAATAGCTAGTAATGGATGCTTATTATTTTATTTAGCTTTATAATTAGCTCCTAAAAATACTAATACTAAATTTTAAAAAAAGGACTATTTTTTACTTCTCTCAATTTATACAAAAAGTGCTTGTCAAAGCATTACAAATGAAGTTATAAATTTATTTTTCAGGAACTAAAATAAATATCAAAATTGATTTAAAATTGCAATGAACTTAAAGTTCAACCTTTCATCTGACTTAAATCGGTAATGCCATTGCGAACTAATTTTGAGTCATGATGCAACAAAATATGCTTTTGGAAGAGATGTCTGTATTAAGTTTTCTTAAACTTCAACATATTTTCCCGTCTCTCGCTTTTTAAGATGTTTACATATTTAACGTTTTCATACGTTTCATATATTCATACTTGCTACGTGTGTAGAATTTTTACTCGTTTAACATGTTTATAGGTTTAACATGTCTATGTTTTTTTTAATTCGATTAGATGTCCGATTTTCACATTTATAAATTTTGTAATCTGGTTAGACACCTTTTTAACTATTCTAACAAAATTAGCATTACAAGTAAATTATTTTAACGATAATCTATAGTTTCCCTTAAAAATATTTTGCTTACTTCTAAGCAAAGAAATAATCACCTAAGTTAAATTTTAAATGAATACATTCAATAGAATTTAATTTTTTGATTAATACAATTCCTAATATTTTAATAACTGAGAAAAATCATTATATTTGACTCATATTTATTTAAATATATTTTAATTGCAGTTTAATATATTTTTTTTAACTCTGTATCAATAATAATAAGTTTTTTATTGACACTGTAAACTGAAAATTCAACGGAAGAAAACATATTTTTGTCAGAAAAAAGTTGTGCAGAGAAAACATTTCATCCGTTATCCATGCAATGTAAAAAATGCAATTTCTTTTTACTGACTTTCCCTGTATATTTTACGGTTTAAAGCTTTTTTGTTCATTAAACGGTTTTTTCTGTCATCCATCCTAATCATAAACAAACTGAAACCGTCGGTTCAAATTTTTAAAACCTTTTTCAAATAACAATCATTTTACGATTATTTTCTATACTTGCTCTTATCTTGTAAATAATTATTGTATGATTTTGAATATCGTATAAATAAAACTGCAATTCTCTTTTATTGTCAAATTGATAATCCACATGTCTTTGATAATCTACATATCTTTGTTTACATTTAAAGTTTTGCTTAGTTAAGTCGCCAGACATTTTTATATGGGTGAGCCACTATAATTTTAAACGTTTTTACATTTATATATATTACTTCAATAGGCAAGACATATTGACAGAGTTTAAGATGTTTTTTCTTACTGAAACAATAGAGAAGCATTAGTTTAGAGGACGCAGCGCTTACCGCTCGGATCCCAGCGTTGGCTGACTTTATTTAATTCTACTCTCGGATTGCCCCACTCACAATGCTGTCATAGTTATTTAAAATAAATTTCTTTTGTTAAATTAGCAAAGTTTTCTGTTAAAATAATGGAGCTTATTTTATTACCGTTATTCAACAACTGACCCAATTTTGAGTTTACGACTACCTATATTCAACTCAACAGCCTTTTTTTTTATTATCCATAGTCGTCGTTGTACAGACGACGTAATTATTTGGGTTTACGACTACTAATATTCAACTACACAGCCTTGTAATTTTGAACCCAACCCAGAATGTAAGGAAAATCCTGGATCATGTATTAGGAGAAATTTGCCTTGGTGGAGGATTTTTTGATGGAACTAACCCGCATTTGCGTTACATGGAGAGTAAAACCACGAATACCTACCACGATTACCCTGACGAAAAGAGAATTCTAACCCATGATCCGTCTACCACTATAGATATTTTACGTCAGCACTGATGATCGGTGCAAGCCGGATGCGGAATTCGTATCCACCAGCCATCGCTGGGATTTGAACCCGGTTCACCTCATTGGAAGGCAAACGCTCTATCCTTTGAGCCATCAACACTCAACTCCATAGCTTTGCAATTTTGAACTCAATCCAGAAGACACGGCAACTCATGGATCAAGACGAAAACCAGCCATGGTTAACCTGACAGCAAGGGAAGCCTAGTCCATAATCCGTCAATCTCTGAGGATATTTTTACGTCAGCACTGTGGTCGGTGCGACAGGTCGATCTAATTCTAACCATCACTGGGATTCGAACCCGAGTAACCTCATTGAGAGGTGAGAGCTCTATATTCTCAGCCACCACGGCTTGGAGTTTGTCTATTAAAATTAAAAATACTTATATGCTTAAAAAACATTCGTCTGCTTAAAATAACAGTATTTTTTGTGATATCAACGGTTTTATACAGGCCCAACAGCCGACAGTTTTTTTCCGTGGATTTAACATTTTTTTTACAGATTATATAATTTTATTTCCAGAAAATATATTAAGTTCAGAGCTTGGAATTCTTCCTTCTTCTTTGATTTTTAATTACAGTATGACTTATTATAACTGATTCAATATAATTAATGAAAACATATTATATATTATGTAAACGAATCATTAAATAATTTTTTTTATTAATTATTAAACAAACTAATTGATCAAATCATTAAATAATTCCATAATTTAATATTTTATGCGCAGTGAAAATTAATAAATGAAAAAAATTAAAAAGGTGTAATTTCTCTAAATATTAGAAATTGACAAGATTAAATAAATGCGATAGTAAAGCGTTTCTGTTCTTCTAACGAAGAAAACAGCGACTTTCCTGTTATTAAACTAATATAACAAATTTCGGCACAAAATATTGCATTAAGCTTTAATCGGATTATTTCTTGAGCTCTTTTTAAGTGACACTGCCTGAAAATAAACAAATCACAAAAAAGACCAATTATAAGAGATTTCGTTTATTTAGAGCAGCTTTATAGGCCAAAGGGGACATTTTCGTTTCAGTCTGCTTAATTTAATTCTACATT